>NC_090984.1:112518749-112821779 GCF_041146395.1 Eulemur rufifrons | reverse complement strand
CTCACTTTTTCCTTTGCTAAAGAAAAAGAATTTAAATCTCAACATAGTCACTTGTCAAATATTCCTGAAGAAACTGTTAACTCTCCCCATGCAATGGCCAGAATTGAAACATTTATTCTGAGAAGACAGATTTCACTTAAATTTAAAAGATTTACTTACTTTTGCCAAGTAGAGAAATGTATCTACCATTTCCTGCTGCTTCAGGGCTGACTTAAACTGTTTTTCTGCTTCACGATACATTCCTAACCTAAGAACAGCAATTTTAAAAATTAGATATTAAAAATAAATACTACATCATACTCTCAGGATATGAATAGAGACAAATTACATCTATAAGAGTAAGCATGTACCAAAGGCGGCAATGTTACATACACTCACATGTATTAACATATATGCTTATATTGTTTAGCAATAAGTTGCCTAGCTCCCATATTGACCAGCTTCTAACCCCCAAATGGTGTATAAAGAGTCTGTGTGAAGCCTAGTCACAGCAGGACTAAGACTAATAGCTGCCAGTAAGCCAGGTCACATCAGTTCACCACCCAAAGAGCTTATGATCAGGGGGACATATGGCAAGTGACCTGAATAAATGCTTAGAGTCTCCATTTTACTCGAAGGATGACATTTCCTTGAAAACAACTGCTCTGAGACAAAAGCCCATTTTAAAAGCTATCCTTATTTTTATATAAGTAATAATTACCACTTGAGTAATATAACTATACCATTTTATTATTCTAAGAAATCTTTATTCTTTTCCTTTATTAGGTATCTAATACTGATTGTCCTAGTCTATGAATCTGAGATTTCTCTTTGCCTAAATATGACTGTCCTGATGTCAGTCCCTGCCTCTTCTGCCCACGAAACATTTTGTTCCCACTAAATCAGGCAGTAAAGTACACACAGCTTTCATTCAGCCTGTCCTTAATAGACCTGTCAGGCTTTCTCACAACTACTCATTTCTAGCCATCTAAGAGCTACTTAGATATGATAACATTTTATTTTGTGAAATAAAATCAGAATGACATACAATATGTTCCATCGTGCTACTTTCATTTAAAGGCTTAAAAAATAGCTTTGATTATTTTTCATAACCTGAACCCCAAGCATTGGTGTGGCTGATATGATATGCAAATAGCTGTTGGAGGCCTTGGGATTACAGTGATTAAAAGTGATCCCAAAAGATTAGCCTAAGGTTAGAAGATATGTGATATGGCAGAAGCCCCGACCTCTTCAAAGGTCCCACAGACTTCACAAAAAGTATTTATAAAATGTCATCAAAGATCTCTAAAATTCTTAAAAACAACATATCTCTGTACATAACATCAACTGAACATGCAAGTCCTAAACCTATGATTCAAAGTCACTGAATTCCGTGAATGCAAATTACATGAGAGTCTATATATTTATCTAATAACTTGGCTCTCTCCAAAAATGATTGAGAAGAAATTACAATAAAAGGATACATATAGAGCAAGAAAATGAAAACACAATTTTTTTAAAAAAATTAAGATGGAAGGAAAAACAAATTAAAAAACAAATGAAAATGCAACCAGAGATCCTGAGCTATATGGAAGCCAAAGAAAGGAAGAAAATATGAACCATATGTTTTTTATTATTGCATCCTCAAGAAATAACTTCTTCTAGTACTATCAAAGAGCGATTTACCACATGGATTCTTGTGCAAAGAAAATGGCGTAAGCCATGTTCAAAAAAAGTGTTTAGACTTGGGTCTCATCCCCAAGAGATCTCATTAGGTATATCAAAATATTCCAAAATCCGAAAAAAATGCAAAATCCACAATACTTCTGGTCCCAAGCATTTTAGATAAGGGATACTCAACCTATAATTATTTCCTGTCATCTCTCCCCCATGCTATTGTAAATCATTTCAAATAAGGGATGATCTAATAAATCTGTGTAACCCTAGTGCCTGTAGCTGCTCATTGAATATTTTACTGAATGAATGTGTGAATAAATGAATACAGAGTATACAATAGTCATGGGCAGGTATTCAATAACAGAGAAGAACGATAATTTAATATGACAAGGTGCATGCTTTTAAATGCCATCATAAATGGATGACAAAAGGAATGAGAGCTGTGTGTTCCTTTAATTATTAAAGATCTCTGAAGGTTTTGCTTAGAAGCTCAAAATTTCAAAAATTGTCTCCAGCAATTATACTCATAAGAATTTAATGTTATAATGGTCTAAAATTACCTTTTAGCAGAAAACACTTCCTCCATCTAGCAGCAGGAAAAAATACTTTAGAGTTCTATGTGAAATATGTAAATGGAAAGTAGTCTTAATTTCAAAAACAGAACAATAAACATCCTCCTTATTTCATTTTTATTCTCCCTTTTCCTTGCAGTGTTTGAATGACAAAGTTCATAAATATTGAAGAGTGCTCATGGTAACCAAAATCTACCTTATTTTTGAGTAATAAAATAATTTACTTTTATAAAATATAATTGTTCATTTGTCTCTATTTTTCCAAATGCTCTGAATGCATTTCAATATCAGCAACAAGTTTCAGATCTTATTTACTATTAATAGTTGCTATATAAATATCCATAAAGTTAATTACAGCTTTTCTGATCTCTCAGTTAATTTGCTTTAAGATGTACTTAAACAATTCAGTGAATGTCGTAATATTTAGGTCGTATCGAAAAAATATGGAATTGTGGAAATTTTAGGAGAACTGGCATCAGAAAGCTGAGCTCACATTCTTGCTCTGCCACTTAATAGCTATATGAATTTGGACAAAGACTTTATCTTTGTGAGGTTCACTTTTTCTCATCTGGGAAAAGGATTAAAAATGGTAACTAGTAATACTTCCAAGGTGCTATGAGATTTAAGAGAGACGATGTAACATATGAACTATCTCTTAACTGCAAAGTGCTTTACAGATGTGAGAAATCAGTATAAACAAGAACACTTGATCGCCAAGAGGACAGGACTAGAAATCAGCAGACTCCATTCTAGTCCCAGGTCTGTTACTACGTAGCTCCTAATGCAAATCACAGCCACTCTCTGGCCTCAGCTTCCTAATCTGGAAAGGGGAGTTGGGCCTTCTGGTCTCAAAGCTTCCCCATCTCAGCTCTAAACTTTTATTATTCTAGAAGTTCTTATTGCTACCATGTGATTGTTAAGTAAATGCTTTCTCAAGTAAGCCAGTAAGCCAAAGACACAGTTCTCACTTCTCCATGAGGAAATCTATCAAAAAATATAGACATATATATAATATATACACACAAACATATATACCGATTTGAGACTCTGAAATATATATATATATTGTCACTTCTAAGCCCTTCACAAATAATACAAATTTTACCTGTAGTAACATTTTCCAATCTGCACTTTCCACCACCAGTCCTTGTACTGAGAATGCTCTGTGGAAAGGGCAGCCAGATCCAAAGCCTTTGAAAACAATTCATTTTAGATCAGTATTTTCTTTTCTAACAATAAACAGTCACAAAAATAATTAATGAAATAAACCATATAATTAGCATCAATCAAAACGTGTATTAGAAATCAGACTGAAACTCAAGTTGCTCATGTTTCCAGATGGCCCCACTAATTTTCCCTAATCAGTTCCAGACCAGAGGGCTAACAGCAGATGAGACAGAAACACTGATCAAAGAGAAGCAGATGTACAATATATCTGAATATAATTTTAATATACAAGACACAAAATTGATATTAAAAATGCGTACATTTTGCCCTCACCACCGCTTACTTATCTGCTGTCTGATGATTCAAAATGCCTCCAAACTCAGTGGCAGTCAAACCTTTGGTGTGTAAGCCAGATACAATTGCAGCCCCCACTTTAAAAACAGATGTAGAGACATAGAGAAAGATCAAGTAAGCAGATAGAGAAAATGATTAGGAAATGGTGGATCATGAAGAAGAGTGAAAGGACTTGTGGTATTTGAGTAACTGCAATCTTCAACAACCATCATTCCATTTTTCTGATATCACCATAAATTTCAGTAATTCTAAGGGTCAGACTTCCCTTTGCTGCAGACTGAAAAAGATCTTTTCTTCAATTGCTGTCATATTTTATATCTGTTTACCCTGTATCTTTAATATCCTCTAGCTTGTTCCTTCTAGTGTTTATTCAAGACCACACAAGAGATAACTAAATAGGAATTAGGATTTTATACAGACAAAGTGGAAACTGTTTTTGAAAAGGGGGAAAGCAAATCAGTCTTTATACAAATTTGAAGCTCAAGTAAAGATCTGATGAATAGAAGCTGGGGTTATTAGTTCAAAGAGAATTCTGATCTTTTAGAATACTTATTATCTTTCTCTCAAGGTTGAAAATTTTTTATTCTTTAGCCAGTGTTAATATCCATCGTGATATCCAACAGCTTAGTTAAAATCACTCTTAGATTTTCAGTTCTATTATCTCAAAATTCATCCCAGATTATTGTCCACTTCTTAATATTAACTCTTTTCTGAAATGAATATGAGAAGAAGAGTTCCTTGAATCTCCTGCTGCAAAATTAATTACTTTTCCTTGTGTCCTCCATCTTCTCTTGCTCTAGGGGAGACCTCTAAATATGCAAACTACTTATAAAGGAATGGCGACACCATGCTGAGCCTCTAATGGACTTGAAAAATCAACATCTCTACTTGAAAGCTACGGAAATTAAAAACAAGCCACACACAGTACTTTCATATGCTTATTTTTCAGTGGGGAGGAGGCAGGAGCAGCCAGAAACTTCAAAAAGCAAAAAAAAAAAAAATGAGAAAAGTGTAACTTCAATTAGCATTATCTCTGCAAATACTAGGAAAATATATTTTCAATCATCCAATTCAGGCATGCATGTAAATATCTGAACATATTAATTTTAACTTAATTTTTATAAATACCTATTTCAGCAAATAGATCATATTTACTCTCCTGTTTAATATGAACAGACCTTCAATTTTTTTGGGAAAAAAAGTCATTCAAAACTTTTTTACATATTCTAACTTACCAAGGGTATTAGATTTAGTGCACATTACGACTACTGCTTTTATTTTCAGATACAGTCCTAAAACAAGTCTTCGGATGGAGGATGCATGTTTGTGCTAATCTAATCAAAGATATTAACATAAATTATTGACACAGAAGAATATGGTTTAAAAAAATTACATTTTAATGATCATTCTTCATATGAAGACTCATGCTACACTAGAGAAAAATATTTGTGACAATTTCAAATGGCCCCTAAGCTCCCTGAGCAGATACCCTTCTTTTACATTTCTGCTGTTGTTCTAGAATGTTGCTATGCCTGTAAGAGGCACTCAAGAATTACTTGTTAATTGAATTAATTATATTCTTTGTTTCTGATCTCTGTTGAAAATTCCTTAAAAATCGAACAAAACTATCATAGTGATAAGATTCATAATCAAAAGCTATTAACATTTTAAAATTTTAAAGTGGTGACGGAACCATGTCTTTTAAAGTCTTTCCCAATTTTTTAAAATAAATGACTATGTATTTAAATTTAAGGATCTTTGAATAATTTAATAAAACCAATATTAGATATTAATGAAGGCCGAGAATATAATTTTAAAAAGCCATAAGTTTATAAAAGTCTAAAACAGAAGGAACCTTGGCAGATCTAAGTTTTAAAAAAATAGTCACCCTTTCACTACTGTAATGGTTGTGACAACTAAGGACAATGAAATTAAAGAACATGTAGAAATAAAGATTCCAGAATGACCAACCTACATGCCATTCAGTTACGTCAATACTGCCAATATTGTCCAGAAAGGAAGGAGTGGGAAAAAGAAGTAAATACAGTTTTCTGTAGATCAACTTTACTTTTCGCTAACATTTAAATACCACTTCATAGTATTCTCTATAGTTATCTATGGTATTCTCTTTCCCTATTTGTCTGTAGATAAATATAAAATCACCAACCCACATGCCACTCTGGTGTTGTCAATACTGCCCCTAGAAATGGGAAAAGTGTTAAGAGCTTAAAGACAGAAATACAGTCTTCCAAGGAAGATCAATTTTGTTCTCTCTCAATATTTAAATACCACTTCACAGTATTCTTTATACTTGTTTATAATACTGTCTGTATTTGTGTGACCTACTTTATTTAAAAAGAAATTTGGAAGCCACCCAAGGTATTTAATATAAGAGCACCTCTGATTTCTTAAGCATGTTAAAAACAGAATTCCTTTTCCTAGCTGAAGTTGCAAAACATACATAAGGTATAAAAATGCATGCCTTGGCTTGTTATCTAAATCCTTTTTCCATTCAGAAAATAACATTTGTGGTAGAAGCAAAAATGGCATTTTAATGGAACAATTTGATCCACAGCAGCACTATAACGTGGCAAGCCCTTAACAGAGTAAGAAAACAGAGGGCATCTGTCCTACTCAGTACTCCTAGCACCCATCCTAGCACCGATACATATGTACTCAATCATTATTGTTTAAAGAATAAACCAATCAATTAATAAATCAATGAATGAATTAGTAAATAAAATGGGAACAGAGGAACCAACAATTTGTGCTTTTCACTACATGAAAATAAAACAAATTGCTTTATTTTGTGTTCTACCAAAAATGTATGTGTACTGAAGATAAGCAGATGAAAATAACAAGCAGAGTACAATCATAGGATTTTAATTTATTATTGTCCCTAATTTATAATTAAATTTATAAATGTAAAGTTGCTATAACATCATTGAAAAATTTGAAAATAAAGGTAAAAATAGACTTAATCTTCATTAGTGCCATCAGGCATAGCTGTTTTATTTACTATTGTGATCCAAGTTGTTGGCACAATGCAGGCATTCAACAAATATTTATGGAATCAATACATCTTAACCTCAAAATCCTACTATTTTCATTTTTAAATAATACTTTCTAGTATCTCTTATAAATTTTTAGAGTTACAATTCTATTTAACACATTAAATGGTATACTTTTTGGCTTAACATTATAAAATAAATATTCTTCACGTTTCTGCCTAGTTTTTATAATTATGATTTTCAATAGCTGCATAAAATTCCATCATGCAATTTATTATAATTCATCTAACTCGTCCTGTATCATTGAACATTTAGATTGTTTTCCCAATATTTTTGCAGCTATGTCTAATGCTACAATGAACACCATTGCAAATATAGCACTTAACTTTTTCCTGAAATTTCCTGAGAAGTGCAATTACAGAAACAAATTGAACAAATATGTTTATTGCTACTTACTCTATACTATCATATTGTTTTCTAAATTGTTGTACCATTTACATCATCTGTAATGTAACAGTGTACTGCACTCTCCCCCAGAATTTTTCTTCTAATTTCATAAATACAAGAGTATTGGTCCAAAGCCTCTATATTTTACATTTTTGTTGTTAGTAAGAAATTATATCTCTAATGTGCTTGTTTTTCAAAAATTAAGATAAACTTTTTTATACATGACAAACACTAATTAATGTACGTTTTCCCCCCTTCTATTGTTCTTTCATTTCTGGTTTTGCTTCTGTTCACTAGAGATTATACATGAGTCAGTAAGTCTTTTTCCTTTGTGATTGTTTTACAAATCCAACCAAATGTATGCAATATTCTATTGTTTGTTAATTCAAATTCTTTAAATTCTTCATTGATAAAAATGTCTAAAAGAAAATCCCTAAACAAATTTTCTCAACAGTGTCAGTAAATGAATTAAAAAGATCCATTTCAAAAAGTCAAAAATTCTGTTCAATGTTGCTTGTTTCCAGGGCATTAAGAGAGACTTTCACTGTTCCTAATAAAAATATAAAATTTATAAATGGAATCACTTCCTTGTAACTGAGATACATTTGAATCATGTTTGTCGTCTCTTTTCTCTTCATTTGCTGATTTCGTTCATTGAGCCAGGAAACAGCTCCTCTTGTTAGTTTTCTATTGGGAGCTCTGGCCTTCAAGTCCTGCTGATGTTCTTCAGTTCTATTTCCCTACATTAGAAGGCCTACCATTACAGCCTTCTATTAACCATTGGTTTTTAAACTACCATATTCTACAGCAGTAGTTTCTAACCATGCCTGAAAATTAACATTGCTTGTGAAGCTTTTATTAACTTATTAAAGTCTAATAGTCCTTAGAATCTTTGTAAGATCAGCAGCATAGAGAATAAATCCTATGATTTTTTCAATGTGATTTTTATTCCTCAACAACACCGTAAATCTCAAGATGCAGAACGACATCCTCAGGATGAATCTATTAATAAAGACATCATCACCATGATCTACAAAATGGCATATGATCTGCCTAGTTTCTGAACTCATCACCTACAACTCTTCCCCCTCACAGGCCTCATTCCAGCCACACTGACCTTCTTGCTGTTCTTTAAACAACCCAAATATGCTTCTGATCAGGGACTTTGAAATGCTCTTCCTACACCTATCTACATGGCTCCTATCCCCCTTCATTCAGGACTCTAAATGTTTTAAATCTTTTCAGAGTGGACTTCACTGCCCACCCCTCACTCCATCCAAAACAGGATCCTCCTCTTTTGAATATTAGAGATATAATTACTTATTTCCTTATCTGTTGTTATACTACTTATTATCTCATGATACTTTATACATTTTTAAATTTGTTTATTGTTTCTATTCCTTGTTCAATCAGAATAGAATCTCTAAAAGAGCAGAAATTTTGTCTGCCTGCTTCACTCTGTGATCTCAGGACTAGAACAATGCCTGGAACACTATACTGGCTCAAAAAAATATTGGATGAAAGGGTAGATGCCTCTTCAATAAATGAATTCATCTTCAAAAAACAAGAGTATAGCTTTCTGATACTCAAGTAATTAGAGATTTACTCATTTATGAAATGGAATAATATTTGAATGCTTTTTAATGACAGTATGAATATATGATTTTATATAGCATCACGCAGAAAGCCTCAGAACAGCTTTATATTAAGTAAAAATGGCTGACTTTTATTTACAGAAATGTGCATGGTTTCTTAATTGCCCCAACCTTAGTTCCCTTTTTTCCCTAGATGACCACATCCACAAACACTTCATCACAGATAACTTCCATATGCTGTGTATCTGGCCCAGGCTCTCACCTAGATTTTAGTGCTGTATCTCCCACTACATGCAATGGTATCTCCACTTAGCCTTTTGTATTATAATTTCAAACTCAGAATGCCTTCAGGTGAATTATTCAGCTTATTTACAAACTGACTTCCTTCCCTAATTACCCCATTTCTGTTTGTAAAACCATCATTCTTCCTCTAGCATCCTTAGAAGGCAGATTTGACCTGTGTCTCTTTCTTTTGTTCCTAATATCAAATCTATCATCAAGTTCTGTCACTTCTTTTTTTAAAATGTTTCTTTGGTGCTCCCATTTTTGAGGATAAGGACTACTTATTTCTCATTCCATATCTTGCTTATGTTTTTGCCCTTTCTTTACATTTCTTTTTCTTCCTTTCCATTACATCCCACATATTTTATGGATCTTTACTAATATCTGAATTTTTCCCTTTGCTACTTCATAACAACTTCACAGTTTGGCAAGTATTCTTTAATTGTTTCATTTATGTCAATTTTATTTCCTCAGCTAGATTACATGGCTTGTAAAGGCAGGAAAAATTATCATATTTTTGTTAATTCTTCTAGTTACACATAGCAAAGTGGCCGATACATAGAAAACACAATTGACGAAAACATTTTTATTTTCCTGAATAAACATACAGATATAAAGCTTTTTTTCTAAACTAATAAGAAAATGAGGAAAAATACTATCAGAGACTGCAGAATTAACTACATTTGATTTGACAAAAGTGTAAGATTATTGCTCATTTGTACATAAGCCTGTAAAAATCAAAATAAATTTGAGAATTCATATGCATATAATTTCAAAATTCTACATTGAGGCTACCAAGATGGCTGATTATCGTTGAATCTGGCTGATGGGTGATATGAGCTCATTATACTATTCTCTCTATTTTTGTATGTTTGAAATCTTTGATCATAAAATGTTAAAGGTAGGGGAGAGGGGCACACTGAAAAAAAAAAACCCACATACACATATTAGTAAAAATATAACATACTATATGGACTAAAGAAAAAAATGCATAAACAATGCTAACTACTAGTATAAAAACTAAACTTTAATACAAGCATATTATTTAGTATTCTCAATTGTCTATTTCTTGCCTTTTAATGGAGATATACATACCCTATGAACCAGACATAGTTCTTATCACTTCCATATATATATATATACACACACACACACACACACAAATGTTCCTCACTGAAACTGAGAGTAGATTTTAAAGTATTAGTAATTCTCTGATCTTTAATAATTTCATTTGTTTATAAGGTAAGAAATAGAACATTTCAGAATCTAAACTCCCACAGTCAGAAAAGTTACTATTAATATAAAAGGAAATAGCATGAATTCTAAACTTACAGTCTTAACATCATTTTCGTGATGAAAGATATACTCAAACAAAGCCTGTGAAGAAAAAAAAAGCCAAAAATATATTAGATTTTTTTTTTTAGATTTTATTTTAACAAAATCACTCTATTGTTATATCAAAAGTCAAAGCTGAATTGAACCAAAAAAACAAAATACTCAAAAATGCCTGGGATTTGTAAGGGTCTATCCATCCCTCGTTACAATCACTCATTTTTACTCATTTTTAAATATTGCTATTTACAACTGATTCTGATTTTTACAGAATACATACTGGAAAATTTAAAGAACTGAACTTTTTTCACATAACACATACTATATTATTAGAAAGAGACAAATGAAAAATTTATTTATTTCTTAAAGACTAACTTTAGGATTGTCATAAAACAGATTCGGCCAATTTTTTACACTCTAAATATATTATATGGTGATTATGATATTAATGACAATTTAGACACAGAAAATCTGGAAGTTCCTTCTGAAACAAAGAGAATAAGTATAAAGTAGGGTGTTTTTTTGCTTAATTTTTAAAGCTATTTCTCTTTATATGGCATTTATAGTAATTCTATGACTGAGAATATTCAAGTTTCTTTAACAGGGTGCTACTCATCCTAACTATACCTTGGAATCATCTAGGGGCCCAGACCAGACCAATTAAATCAAAATCTCTGAGGTGAAGGGATGGTGAAGCCCTAGCGTTGTATTTTTCAAAGCCCCTAGATGACTCTAATGCACAGCCAGGGCTGAGAACCAATATTTTTAATACTTCACTCAACTCATCTGAAGAAATAAGCACTTACTAGATTACCTCTTGGTGGTACTACCTTTTTCCATAATACCATTATTTTACACTTGCAAGGAGGCTAGTGCCCCTGGAAGATATCAAGGTTATTAACAGAGAAGACTTGGAAGCAACCAATAAAAGAAAAAAAAAAAAAAAGAAATTAGGACAAGGCCTTTATTTAAAAAACAAAAAAACAAACAAAAAAACCCTATAACTATCCCTCCATTTGTCTCTTATAAAGTGCTACCACTACCACGAAAAGAATGTTAAGAGAATCACCATGCATAGACACCCCAAGCAATATACCAATATTAAAAATGAGCCCTGATGAGCCAAGGCAAGTTGGGGGCCAGAGATAGAAAAACCCGGTGTTATTTCAACGACCCACTAGAAAAGCACAAAATCTAGTTCAGGCTAAATCTAGCAACAGATCGGGTCTGTCCTGGATGCATCTTAATTTAATTGAGAAAAATGCCTTCATTGACTGTACTCCCTGGTTAAAAATATCAACTAGCCAGCCAGTGACTTCAAGTAAATGGCCCAAAAGGTAGGGAACCAGATATTCCATATGAGTTGCTTTTAATACTCCACTCTCATAAAAGAAAGGGAAGTAAAGATTTACAGTTCTGCTAAATGAAGCTAACTGGATTGTTATCAAACGAGAATTTTTTTTAAAGTCTACCAAATGGCATTTCTTTTCAGGATTTAAACTTCAAGTGTGTCCATTTTTATTTTTCCTAGAGTGAATTTGTTATTTAGTAAATACATATGTTAAACACCATCAGAACCGAGATTAGGAATGAGCTCAGCACTTATGTACAGAGTTCACAGAGATTTCAGCTAAAAACTTGGACTAGGCTTAAACTATAATATTAACAGTTTCCAGAAGATAAGTGTTCCTATCTCTGAATTATTCCAAACTCACCCACGAGTTTTTTATACTGGAAAGGTCATGGACACCTTCCTTTGTCTCTCTCTCTCCTTCTCTCTCCTCCCTCTCCTTCTTTCTCCCTCTGCCTCTCATTTTCTCTTTAATTTAAAGGAACATTTAATCTCTGAGTAGTTATAATTACTAATGCAGCTGGCTTGCCACTATCTGGCTTGAGTAATTCTTATTGAGATGTCTGATTAATTACTAATTAGGTGGACATATTTCATATCATCCTTTTGATAGTCCTAAAATCCTGCAAGGATAGAAAATTATTTTTCTGAGAACAGTCCAAGCTGAAAAAGAAAAAAGGAATATACACACATATAGATGACCTCTTAAGCTTCATTCTGTGAACATGATGCTGCATACCTGCTTTCTTTGTTACAAATTACTGCTCTTTATCAAGGGGAAAAGAAATTTCTAAAATAATAGTTTACGTACTTTATTTCTGATTGATTTTCCTTAATTCAATTAACTAAAAAACTAAGATATGTAAAATTAAAGTACACATTACATATTACATATTTGAGTAAACATTTCCATTTCAATCAAGACATGGCCTTTCTTTCAGATATTTTTATCCATTTCTTACAATGTCATTATCATCATACTTCTAACACTACTTCAAAACTTAAAATCATTTTAAGTACACACCTTTGCCAACTTAGGTTTCTGGGAATACTTGGTTAAATTCAGTCTAGATAAATTTATAAATGGTCCATCAGGACTTGTGAGCATGGAAGCCTACGGGGGAAACACAATAGAACAAGAAATCAGAAACTTTCTGTTGAAACATAAATTAAGTTTAATGTACATAAAAATTATAAAGGCAACATAAATAAAAAGAATTGCCTTAAAAAATCTCCCATGTAATTCTCCACTATAATAATAGTGTAAAACGATGTAACATAGCCCAAAGTTACTTTGGTAATATAAGGCTATAGGAAAGCGGACAGAATTTACCGTTCCCAGCCTGACATATCTTCCCGACGAGGTGATAGGACGGGCTGTGTAGGCAGTTCTGGGTGTTCTGATGGCCTGTTCCATAGTGCCTGGCCTTCCACTCTGTGTACTGGGCCTAAGGAAACCTGTAATGGGTCTGCCAGCTTGAGTGATTGGCCTGCAAACATTATAAATTATTATAATACAAAAAAGATCAACTAAGGAAAGACTCTTATACAGTCTGGTCAATATTTAGTGCCAGAGGATATGCAATAGAAGTACATACCTGACAGCTTGACTAGGCCCTCCTGTCTGATTAGTTCCAGGGAGTTTCAGAGATGTTCCAGGGCCTAGGAGAAAACATGGCAAATTCAATTTATATATTATTCATTAATCTGTAAAAACTGTCAGCTAATACAATTTTCAGAATTGTGTTCATCTGGTGAAAAAGACAATAACAGGAAATGTAGAGAAATGTGTTTGAGACTAATATTTAATGAATACCTATCATGTTACTAATTATGTTATCACATTTAATCTTTAAAGTAAGTCTGTAAGGTAGGTGGCAGTAATCCATCTAACAAAGATTTCCAGAATTAAGTAAACAGGTCAACCTATTAGTAAAGCCGGGATTCAAACTTAAGACTGACAGGCTCCAAAGTTCGCAATAATGGTTCTATTCTGCTTTAATTATTTTTCACACAAACTTCTCCCAATAAAAGATCATTTATACAATATCTAGAATTTAGATATTTTAACTCTAAACGAATAAAATACTGAGGAAGAGAGACATTTAATACAAAACACATATTTTTTTTCTCAATTTCCATTTGAAGTTTTAAAACAGCTATTACCTTCCAAAACATACAAATGACTAAGAACTGTTAACAACTAATAAATTACTAAAACCACCAGATGTCATGGTTATTATCCAATACCATTTGCACCACCACATCTGCAAGCTGGGGACTGGGCCTCTTTGACAATCCCAATTGACATTCACAGCCCAGGATATCACCTCATCACCTCACATGATGGCTCTTAGAGCAAGTCGTGTTTGATTACAATAATTGAGTGAGGTTTTCGAATGACTATTTTTTTGTAAATCCTTTTAGAACACTTCTGTTGTTTGGATGCTTCCCAGATAAACAATCTTCTGATACAGCAGACAAGCAGTTCAAATATAATGCATTTTTATAAATTATTTTTACAATGTATAATATAGCTTTTATTGAAAAATTATTATATATCAATCTCATACCTTAAGTTTAAGATAATATAACTGAGTTTTGGGAAAAAAAATCTTTGTACTATAAGGCAGAATAGAAACCATTTACTTGAGGTAGTGGTTTTTTTCACCATGTATATACATGTTTCATGTATATAATGTTTTATATATATGTCTGTAAAGTATAGAGATATATTTATACACCTATATACATATTCTTCTTGTATATATAGTATTCCTCCTCCTAATGGCACTTCATAAACTTAACTGAAAAACCAATACTTACGTGGAACTTGAGCAATAGCATTTTCATCCAGAATCATTTCTGCAATTCCTTCCTGATCTATATCAATTTCATCTATGTATACCATTTCAGTTAGTGCTCGTGCTTTTAAAATCCAAGCTGCCTAAAAACCATGGATAAATAAAACATATATTAAAATAGCATGAGAAATGCTGCATAGCTTACAGAAGATAGCCATCCTTTATTTTTATTTCATTTTTTTACTAAACACGTTTACCACTTAACGGATTATTCTAATTTAAAGGGCCATGTCAAAAACTAATACAAGAAGACAAGGTCATTTATTCATCAAGAAACAACATATTGATTACTTAATAAATAAAAGTATGGCAATTATCTGACAGTCTTCTAACATTCCTTTTTATAAATAAAAGAAGATCTTTAGAGAAAATTTTACTAGAATAATAATTTGAAAATAAATGAATAAAGTTACAACCACAGTGCTCTTTCTGCCCACTTTCTTCAGGGCCAAGTCCTTCATGAAGCCTTCCTGATACTCTAATTCTATACCTACTACCCCCTTGTCTTTGTCACAGAGTATTCTCTTTATACCTCTATTATTATATACTTACCATATTTGACAGATATTACAATTATTTGGGCATATATTAGCCCTCCGTTCCCCAGAATGCAAACTTTCATACCTTGTTCACTCTTGAGTTTTCCATGATGCCTATGGTTTTTGTACATAACAGGTATTCAAGAAATGTTGGGTGAATTGAACCAAGATCAATTTCTCTTGATTTATAATAACTAAACAACAATGATTGCTTTGTGATCTAGTCAGTAGAAAACCTACTACATAATGAGAGGGAAAAAAGGAAAAGGCAATTAAGGAATTTGCCTTAGCTTGAAAAATTCAATGTGAAGGTGTGCACAATTCAATTTCTTGTTAAATATGATGAAACTGCTTTATCAGAAATTTTTACCTTTCTACTTTACTACAGAATAAAAGCAGAGAATAATAAAGCTTCATGTCCTGTGGAGGATTTGGGAAGAAGGCAACTCTTAAAGCAGCAGCATAGAACTAACTCTAGGGCCTAGAGCACCAGTCCCCAATCTTTTTGGCACCAGGGATTGGTTTCATGGAAGACCGTATTTCCACAGGTGGGGGTGGGGTGGGGTGGGGATGGTTTCGGGATGATTCAAGCACATTACGTTTATTGTGCAGTCAAACCTCTCTGCTAATGATCATCTGTATTTGCAGCTGCTCCCCAGTGCTCGCATCACCACCTCAGCTCCACTGCAGATCATCAGGCATTAGATTCTCATAAGGAGCCCACAACCTAGACCCTTGCATACACAGTTTACAGTAGGGTTTGCATTGCTATGAGAATCTAATGCCACCACTGATCTGACAGGAGGCAGAGCTTATGCGTTGATGTGAACATGGGGAGCGATTGTAAATACAGATGAAGCTTTGCTGGCTTACCCACTGCTACCTGCTCCCCTCCTGCTGTGTGGAGCTCACCTCCTGCTGTGCAGCCCAGTTCCCAACAGGCCACACACAGGTATTGGTCTGTGGCCCTGGGGTTGGGGACTGCAGGCCTAGAGGAAGCAACAGCAAGGGAAATGTGGACAGAGGTTGGGGCTCAGGCTACTAGGGATCTGGCATGAAGCAGGCTAATGAAGGCCAAGGGACTGGGAGAGGAACTGATGAGAGCTACAGGATCTGGAAAGTCCTCAAGTAAAGAACCCAAGAAGCATTCGATTCAGTCAATCTATATTCATTAAGCACCCCTTAATTATATAGCATTGAGCTAGGTTCTGAGCAGGAAATATGAGAATATTAAAACATGGATCCTGGCCGGGCGTGGTGGCTCACACCTGTAATCCTAGAACTCTGGGAGGCCGAAGCGGGAGGATTGCTTGAGCTCAGGAGTTCGAGACCAGCCTGAGCAAGAGTGAGACCCCATTTCTACTAAAAAATAGAAAGAAATTAGGTGGACAACTAAAAATATATAGAAAAAATTAGCCAGGCATGGTGGTGCATGCCTGTTGTCCCAGCTACCCGGGAGGCTGAGGCAGGAGGATCACTTGACCCCAGGAGTTTGAGGTTGCTGTGAGCTAGGCTGACACCAGGGTACTCTACTCTGGGCAACAGAGTGAGACTCTGTCTCAAGAAAAAAAAAACCCAAAAAACATAGATCCTACTTTCCCTGAATGTATCACCAATTGGATTAAATGATAAGGCAAAGTGGTGCATGGTAGGTGACAAGAGTGTGGTGGAGAAAATAGGTTTTATATAAATTGAAAAGTAGAGATCCTTTTGTGGGCTAAAGTAATTAGAATGCATGGATGGAAATTTTTTAAAAAAGAAAAGCATCATGCTTTCATTTTAATGGGAATAAAGAAGGCTGCCTCCACAATATATTTAGATTCCAAAAGTGAAACTGTATTTGGTTAGGTGATTGGCTTTGGACTTGACTTTTCTGGTTGAGGTTTACTGGATTCTTATTAGATAACTATTAATAAAATGTTTTCAATGTTATGTGTGAATTTAACACAACTGAATGAGTAGAATATGGACTCAAAGAACTAATTTACTTGTAAAAAAAAAAAAAAAAGTCAATTCCAATTGGAACTGCATCTAACTGTGGGAGTCACCAAAGTATAGAAACGATCTGATGTTTTCACTTATAAAAGATCAGGAAAGATGCCAGATCTCTACAGTTATTCCCAGGGGTCAGGGAAGGCCTCACTGGCTTGAAGTTAAATGGTCTAATTTAACTTTAAAGATGGAAATAAGGAAACCTGATTTATTTTAAATCTCCACAGTTCAAAATGCCTTACAAGTATCTGACAGCTCTAATTTTTCAAAAGGGCATTCTTAGCTCAGCACTCTCTGATGGACAGGAAGGACTGCAGCACTTTCTGTTGAAACAGTAAAGCAGCAGGTGGGTTCCACTGGTTCATTCCCATATTATTAGGGAAAACCTACATGCATGCCACGTCCAAGAAATACAAAGATGAGTAAATCACAGTCCTAGTTCTAGCTTGGAAGAATTTCCATGTAATGGGAAAAATGTAATAACAAAAATAAAAAATAGAAAGAAATGTGCTACACGAGGACAGAAGAAGGTGCCCAGCTGCCTGGGGGTGGAAGGAAGGGTAGAAGAGAATGTGGCCAGGCACAGCAGACAGTAGAGCAAAGGCAGGCTAGCTAGATAGTTTGAAAACTCCACAAGAGTTGAGAATGGTTGAAGAATCGTGTTCAGCAGAGGGGGCAGTCAGAGAAGAAGCTGGAGAAAAGGTAGGGGCCAGATGACAGATGGTATATGCCATAGTGAGGTATGTGGACTTTTATCTTGATAATGAGGAGCTAATGGAGCTTAATAACTATGATTTGGAGTCCTAGATAAATCAACTTTTTAAAAGTCAAATTTTTATAATTTTATAATTTATCATTTATATAGTTGGTTATGAATTATCCATGCACATATTTTATTTTTAACTGTTTTCAAGTTCATACTGTTTCATAGTCCAATCCATCATGCTTCTTGATATCCATCCCCCTACTAACCTCTTCAATATTAAAGGGGTACAAATTTTTTATATTAAGCTAAGCAAAACATAGAACAGAAAAACCACTATTCTTCCCAGCCAAATGAATAAATACTTCAAAAGTTAAATAAGCAACATCTTTTTAAAATTCTATTCCATAAGAATCTACTTTTTCAAAAAGATATATTTATATTTGTTTCAACCTCTAAAATCTAATTCTTAAGAACTAGATATAATGTGAATTTTTATACTTAAGGATCTATAATAAAATTTATTTAAACTATTATTCAATTTTAAATTTTATCAGTATTTGAGAAAATAAATCTTCCTGACTCTTCTGTCCTAACAAAAAAATGACCTTGAAAATCACATATCACTGCTTGATTAAACATCAGACTGTTTTCAAAAACTGCTCCTGGCAATGTGAACAGTTCTTGAGATTTTAATGAAAACAGCAGATGGGGCTTTGGCTTTAAAAAAATAATATTTTTTTTTTTTTGGAAGCAAGCCAAGTATGTTTTATAGCCCTAAAATCCTCTGCCTGTTTTAAAAAAACAACCCCCCCAAAAAAGTTTAGAATTAATCAGTGATTAAAATAAAATGCATAGCAAAACACATAGGGTAATCCCAAACTTCCTCCTGAATAAAGTATAAATTTGTTTTATCAGAAATGTTTAACTTACTAATAAATAATTACCAATAACTTACTAATAAAAGGGTCATACAGTTCAAAAGAATGGTTTATGCAAATTTATTTGAACATCTATGTATTGGAAGTACTGTAATAGCAATAAAAATAAGAATAGATGCTTAGGAATTTTTTTAAGGGAAAAATATAGATTCTCCCAATCTAAATGAATAATCACCATATTAGCTATTTCCCTTTATATCTGTGAAACATAATCCCATCTCATTCACATGCTCAGTCTATAGGACATTACTTTTTTTTTTAATTTTTTTTCCAGAATATTATGGGGGTACAAATATTTAGCTTACATATATTGCCTTTGCCCTGCCCCCAGACATTACTCGTGAGGCAAATACCTGCCAGCTAACATCAGGAAGATACTGACTTGCTCTACCCTCTGTGACGTTAATCCAATTTTACTTGTGAAAATAAACACATGAAGAGGTAAAAACTCTGCTGACTGAGCAAAACATGTTTAAAGTATTTGGGTCCTCTTAAAACAGAATGCAAGATCAGTAGTTTAAGGCATGTTAGAAACAATTTTCCTAGGTTATTATTAGAATAAGGCTACCAAAGGAATAGTCTGTCTGACCTGATTTAGACATCATATGAATCAGTAACAACTGATACTCTGCTACTCTATGAACACAAAAACTTAGGCACAAAATATTGAATTATTATTACAAAGCCTCATTCCTTTTGAAGTTGTGAAAATGTGCAAAGAGAAGAAATCCAAAAAGTATGAATAGTGAGGTGAATAGTGAGGTCAAAAGAATCTAGTCAGCCTTGTTCCATTTTAGATCATTATCCAGTAGATAATTAAGTCTACAGTAACAGAACAGAAAAGTAATGCTAAATACAGGTTCTTCATGAAGCCTCTGTGCTAGTTTGAAACTTTTTAAATGCCACTCACAGCAGTTTTAAAACCATTCCTATAGCCAGGTGTAGTAGGTGATGTCTGTAATCCAACCACTTTGGGAGGCCAAGGAGGGAGTATTGCTTTAGGCCAGGAGTTCGAGACCAGCCTAAACAAGAGAGAGAGAAACTCCCCCCCCCCCCATCTCTACACATAATAAAAAAAAATTAGCCACATGTGGTGGCTCACACCTGTAGTCCCAGCTACTTGGGAGGCTTAGGCGGGAGGATAATTTCAGCTCAAGAGCTTGAGGTTGCAGTGAGTTATGATGATACCACTGCATTCTAGACTGGGTGACAGAGACCCTGTCTCCAAAAAAAAACACAAAAAAGAACAATTCCTACAATGCAAATTATTGATGATTTAATTTAATTTTAATTAAAATCTCCCAAATTTCCTGAGAACAGAAACCACAAAAACCACATTCTTTTATTTATAATTTAGAAGCTTTTTGGTTTTCATTATCATTATTTCAGCATACTATGGGGGTACAAATGTTTAGGTTACGTATAATGAACATTTTTGGTTTTTTGAGACAGGGTCTGACTCTGTTGTCCAGGCAGGAATGCAGTGGCATGATCATAGCTCACTATAACCTCAAACTCCTGTTCAAGTGATCCTCCTGCCTCAGCCTCCTGAGAAAATGGGACTACAGGCACATGCCACCACACCTGGCTTATTTTTAAAATATTTTTTGTAGAGACGGGGTCTCACTGTTGCCCAGGCTGATCTCAAACTCCCGGCCTCAAGTGATCCTCCAGCTTTGGCCTCCCAAAGTGTTAGGATTACAGGCATCAGCCACCACCCCATCCTGGATCCTTCTTGAATGACTTGTACATACATAATGCAAAAAATAATTTTCCCATCTATCATGTAAATCAAGATTATGAACATTCAAAAGACAAATGTCATCCTTTTAGAGAACAGAGTGCCACATTTTACACTATTTACTGTGTTTAATGCTACATAGGCTTCTACAAGAGTACTCTGTCAATTGCTTTCTATTCTAAAAGGTTTGATGATTATTCATGTGAGCCCCATATGAGATTCAAATAGCTTATTTACCTAAAAAGCCCTGTTAACATTCCATCTCACTTGGCAGGGCAAACACCTGGCAACTTTTAAGCTCTCTGATGGATAGCTCTCTATATCCCTTCCCTTCTCCTTATTCCCAGACCCACTGGAAATGCTCCTGGGCTAAAAGCTTCACTGGCCAGGTATCCGCCTCACCAGACCTCCTCTCTGCCAGGGCTTCCTCCAGATTCATCCCCTGGTGTCTTAGCCAGTTAGCAGGTCTCTCTGGCTGCCTCCCATCCTTAACCAAGTTGATGTGGTAGAAGTGGTTTTCTGGCCAGTGTCCCTTCCCTCCTTCCTGACTCACTGCAGCAGGCTCTTCCCTCTTAGAGCTGCCAGGTCAGTTAAAACCAACCTCTCCAAGCAGAGTTGGATCACTCTTTACCAAAGACATACTGTCCTGTCAACTACAGTCTTTTCAGACACTTGTGGCTCTGCTGACTCTCTGGCTCCTTTGCTTTTTTTTTTTTAATTCTCACTCCATGATAAATCAGCTCCCTTTCTAAGCCCAAGGTTCCCCTTGCCTCCTTCTTTATTTTTCTCATCCTTCTGGCCGACCTTGGTCGTTTGTATTTAAGCTTCAAGTCTTAATGAATAAAGTACATTAGTTCTACAAGGCTATCCATATTACACAAAAATCTATATAAATTTACATAGAAGGTACAGGATATCAGGTAGATATGGTTAATTTTATAACACCAAAAGTAGATAATGCAGCAAATTTTCTAATCTATAGCAACTAAGCAATAGCAATTATTCTCTAAACTACAGGTTGCAGCTAAACCTTTCTTTACCTGAGACAGTGGCAATTCAGAATCTGGTTCCTGGAAAGCATTAAGAAGGTAGTAAACATTTTTTTTAAGAAATACAGTTTCTAAAATAAAAAGTCTTAATGACTAACCAAGTATCTGTAGGTAAACTCTAACTCATTTAATAAAAATCCAAATATTAACTTTAGTCTTCCTCTACAAGGGCTTTCAAGAGTTCTGTAATATACACTGAAGAGTGCTAAATTTTCTATGGTCAGAAAATTCTAATTACTCTACCTTCATTCAGAGCACAGAGAAAGATATCTTAACTACTTGTGTAATGAAGACACTATCTCAGAAATTAAGAATAATTTTATAACTATACCAAAGCAGTATTTCCTTATATTCAAGAATAAGTTCATGGTGGTTAAAACGCTCAGACTTTGCTCACTTAGGGAAAAGGAAAGTCCAAATAATATAAACCCTTCTATTCCACATAAATATAATGGGATTTATGGCTGACAATAACAAATTAATTCTGAGTGTAATGTCCTCTAAGAGATTTTTATAAATAAACTACATAATATACACTGGTGCCAGATGCTAAGCTCAGCATCTGAGGGTTTTTTTCTATACAAATTAAATAGAAACCCATCAGTAAAAAAAAAAAAAAAAAACAGACTTAAACCAAATTTATTTATAGAACATCTACACTTACACGGTCTGTCTAGTCAGCAGCATCTGTTGAGAACTTAATCTGTAGTATATTTTATTAGGGAAACTACTAAGAAACAGAAAAAGGAAGAAAAGAAAAAGATCCTTGCTTTCTATGGCTTTAAATCCAAAAAGAATACCCCAAATATTTTTTAAAGAATATATTATCAGTGCAAGTAATGTGCAAACCCTGTGGTCACCATGCAAGGCCAGGCAATTTATTTATCATGACACATGGTAGGAACGTGAAAGGAAAAGGCTAAGCTAGGCTAGAAAATGAAGGTCCCAGAAGATGGGATTTAGAGAAGATTTGACAATCAACTGAACCGAACACAAAAGAGCAACTAGAGAACACACAGTAAGTGTAGTTTTTCAATTCCGGTGTGCAAGAGAAGGATCTGGAAAAAGCACAGATTTCCTAAACACAGTCCACACTTAAGGAAATACACTGATAAAGGAATGAGATGGCAGATGAAAGTAGTAACCTTTTCTGTTCTTTCTTCTATTTATTTGTGTACATATCTTTATGGCCCATCATCTTATTTGAGCCTCATAACAACCATCTGAGGGAAGCAGGCAGGGATTATTATCCATTTTACAGTTAAGGAAACAAATTCAGAGATGTTAAGTAATTTGTTCAAAGTCACACAAATGCTTGAGAGAAGCAGGTGCTCTTTCGGGCCAGTATCTCAAAAAAATGAGTTGGAAATAATAAGGCAGAACTGAAGGGTAAAGTTTAGGAGAGATACAACGTAAGTCCAATATAGAAATCTTGTGGGGGGGGAGGGTGTTTACCGGAGGTGATTACAGACAATGTCCGAAAAGGAAAACAGCTAAAGGAGATAGAAGCTACTGATATGAAGTAAAAGCTGGAGGCGTGTTATTCTGCCAGGGGCAGGTAGATTCCTCCAGTGGCCCAACCTGAAACCAACAGTTCAGCCTCAGAGGATTCTGTTCACTGATGAAGGTCTTCGTGATCTTTGTCTTGTGCTTCTGCCCTTCAGAAATACATTTATGACTGACTGTGCAGGTGAAGAGCGTGTGTGTAGGGAAATGATGTGATGTCATCATGTGACTATGAAGGTCAGAGGAGAAATGGAGAGGCCCAGAGAGTGGGGAGGTGTAGAGACAGGCAAGGGATTATGTGGATGGAAAATGGAGACCAGGCCTAAGAGGGTATGAGGTAGAGAACACATGTATTCCAGAATATTCTCCTGGCACCCAGCTAGGTGCTGAAAACATTCTATGCGGGAAAGCACCTAGTTAAATACATTACAATACAATGTGTCAAATGCTATACTCACATTATGGACAAATTATAGACAATTAAGGTGGAAGGAAGAAAAGCAGAAGACATGGAAGATAAGAAGGGAGTCAGAGAAAAGGGAAATTACTCTGGAAATTATTGAGTGTCAATGATGTATCAACTATATTCAACATCCTTTCACCATCCATTTCACTGGATATTTTCCTCACAAATGCTTTCCAGATTACCAACAATCCTTTAAGAAGAATATAAATGACAGAATCCTACATGCAAATATCTCTAGCTATATAGAGACAATAGCAGCTAACATTTTTTATCATTTACCATGTAACAATGAAAACCTTTACAACAACCCCTTGAGGTACAGGTATATTATCATTTCCATTTACAGATGAGAAAACTCTAAGGTCAAGGTGTAGAGGCAATATTTGAACCTAGAAACCCTGGGTCAAGAGCATCCACTTTGCTGACTACTGCAGGATGTGGGGAGACCAAGGACAGGCACGGCTCTCTGGAGATCCATCAAGAGCAGGACTGTGAAGGAAAAGAGTCAGGATGTTTTAATTTGGATGTGGGGCAAAACTTTTTTTAAAAAAAATCACTGAGGCCTTCATCTTTGAGTCTCTCTCAATTATAGTTTTGTTATTTAAATTAATCCACCCATATAGGGAACCACAAGTTAGGTTCACTTGGTCTAGCAAACTGTTTCTACAGGTATCAACACAGTTGAGTAAAAAGCACCAGGCCTCACCCTAGAGTCAGAAGACCTGGGCTCCTCAGGGAGCCACTTAGCTGCGTGACCTTGAACAAGTCATACAACATTCATTACCTTCTCAAATTGGAGCAATATTACCTACTTCACAGGATACCTTTAAGGACCAATAATAAAGCCTTGCATTTTTAAGAATACTTCATAATTTTCAGAGTTCTTTCACACATACTATCATGCTTATTCAAGTATAAGGTTAACAGATAAGCACCCAACCATCCATTACTCCCTTTTTCAGAACTCAGAACTGACTCCCACTTAGGACAGATCCAATTAAAACTTCCCTCTGAATCCCCTTCAAAGTAAATAAGAGGCCACAGAAAGTAGGATGGCACTGCCTAGAACCAGCAAATACTCATCACCGTCAACTTCAAGTCACATCAGTTTGCTTCCTTCCTTCCTCCCTAGAGCACAGCTTTCCCTTATAAGTTGTTGCTATTACTTTAGGGAATTAAATCTCCAGATAATTCTGAATGCAACTTCCTAATTGCCGCCAGTACTTACACTGGCTAATGAGTCTGCCCAGCTTTACTTTTAAATTGCTGAGTTGTTACTCAGAAATTAGTAATAAAAGGAAGGGAAAAAATTATAAGAGAACAGAGAAATCGATGGGTTTCAGAAGGTTAGGGAGATTTAGTGACCAAGCAGCCAAATGGGAATGTAATCTGTAGAGTTTAGCAGGAATACAAATTTATAAAATGAACTGCCCCAGAGTATAGAAACAAAGGATTAAGTCTGGCTAAGTCTCCATGGCCCCAAAGAGGAAACAAATTAGATAATCACACAAAAAATATGCTTTTTGGCTTGGATCACCAGGTCATGTCTCAACCAACTACTAACATAGCTCACTGGGGAGCCCTAGTTCCACATCTTTCATCTAAGCCAAGGGTGTTCAGCCACTTTACCACCTTCAAATCATTTACAATAATAACCATCTCCTGTCAGGAACATCTTTCATTATAAGCAGAGATTGGGGGCAGGGAAGGACAATGTAAATTAGAAAAAGCTTTCTCACATTCTGATATACAGCTACCAGTCCCACCCTCAGAATTACTGATTTTAATAATCTGAAAATCTATCAGAAACCTACCCCATTAATGAAAGCACATTATCTTTTAAAAATTCCATTGCCTGAAAAAGCTCCATGTTTTATGAACTGTTTAATTATAGTGGAGGTAAAAAAAAAAAATCAGGACTGGTTTTAAAGCCAAGAATCTGACATATGGAACACAAAGAACAGTAATCAGATTAAGCAACTAATCAGGATGATCAACATGAGCTGTAGAAGCCAGCATTCCCTCTAGGTCATATGGTTGTATGGAGGACTGTTTTGTATTTCTTCCTTTTATATCATTGCTTTTAACCACTATTTCAGTCATAATTTAAAGAATATTTTGAAAAAGACAATGCATGTCTATGAATTGATTATTCTTACTATATTTTATCAAAAAGGGGAAACTGTACTAAATTAATTGGTTATTCCTTTTTCTGGTATATTCTTAACAGATCTGAACTTTAATATCCTTCATGCTTGTAGAGCCTGCCCTGTGTTCCTCACCATTCTAACTACTCAATAAATGTTAGCTATCATTTTTGTTACATACTTTGCAAGGTTATTCTAATCATTAGAGATATATAGTATTTACAGAATTAAACAACCATAATCCAAATATCTGAAATCCAAAATGATCCAAAATCCAAAATTTTCTGAGCCCTGACATGACACTCAAAGAAAATGCTCTTTTTGGATCTTGGATATTTGGATTAGAGATGCTCAATTGATAAGTATATTGTAAATATTCCAAAATCCAAAATCTGAAACACTTCTGGTCCCAAGCATTTGGAATAAGGCATCCTCAATCTGTAGTAAACACTTAATCAAGAAGTCATTGAAATGAACACATATAAAGTCCTGGTCACAGAGCCTAGCACAAACTAAATCTCAATTGATATGTGCAATCCTGAATGTCACTTTGGACTCAAGATTATAGGGTCTTAACCATTAATAAAAACACTGCTGCTTTGCCAATAACAGTATTTCCCAATGCCACATCTCCCAAGGATAATAATGAAGATATTTGACCCTTGCTCTGGGCCAAAAAAAAAGAATCAGTGGTGAAACAAGTTTCAGAATTATTTGATTATTTGCATTAATCAAAATTAGGCAAATTTAGGTTTTTTTCAGAGCTACTCAGAGCCTTTAATATGCATCTTGAATCTCCAAGAAGTAATATACATTTTCAAATGCATTTAACCAGGAAACTTCCTTTTACTGAGCAGCTCTTGGGATTAGGGTTCTATGGAACACAAAATGGAAACGACCCTAACTCAGTGGAAAAATGGAAACAGCATATAAGTTCCCGCAAACCATTGTGCCTAGAGCAATATGTTGCCCAATTCCCAAACATATTTAATTGTAGAATCCTTTTTTTTTTTTTTTTTTTGAGTAGCATCTATGGGATTACAATGCCAAGAAGCACACTTGGGGAAATGCTTGTCTTAAGAAATGGAGTTCTATTAACTAATGTGAACTAACACGAACAGAACCTAGCTTAACGTTACCACTAACATGGGTTGTTCTAAGGGAGATGTGCTATCTGAAGGACAAAATGTTCACCTCAACAGGTTATCACCCATCCGTCTGCTGGGAGCTAAGGCAGTAACAGCGTTCACACTCAAGCCTCTGCTTTTGTAACTCCCTTCAATTTTCCATTTTTTCTAACATCTCCACGGCAACACCATTACAGGAAAAGCTTGGGAACTCAAACTATATAGGTACATTCTGCGTTTACTAGAAGCAGTGACAAAATGCCACAGCTCTGCCTTTATTCTTCCACTTTCTCCTTTTTTGCCTCTTCCAGGAGATGCCTGCCCACCAGAGTTATACCTCTCTCACACATAGCATATTATCTTTTTCATTTGCTATACACAATATTACTGTAGCTTATTTAAGTTCTTTTAATAAAATGCCATCATTCCTTCTTTCAAGGAAACTTTCTCATGCCCCCTCCTGCAATTATCGCTTTCCTTGCCCAGATAATTTCTTTAAATAAATGTATCTTTTGCTCTTAGATTCTCATTCCTCTAACTTGTGTATTTCCTTAAAGTTAAACTCGTGGCCACTTAATCAAAAGCTCCTTCAATCTTGGACAACTGTCTAAAGATGAGGTAGGAGGATCACACATTTGACTCAAAAAAAAAAAAAAATAAAGAAGGCAGCTATGTTAACAGGGAGTGGAGAGTCACAGATCTGTTTCTACATAATTCTTTTAGAAAATAACGCACACGAAGAGAGATTTAGAGCCCATCCGTATGCAATTATAAATGAATTACCAAAGTTCCTCCGCCAAGTAAAATTCAGGGCTCTAATTCTGGGACACTCAAAGGAAAAGGGAGGCTGAAGTTTGTAGAGGGGCTGGTCATGGCACAGAACTCGTGATCCCCGGGGATGCGGGGGGCAGGGACCCGCCAGCCACGGCTCCATAAGGTCTCGCTCCGGGTGCCTCTGCCGACCGTACGGTCAGCCTCGCCTGGGCCTTCCTCCCTGGACTCACTACCCGGGGGTCGCGGGATTCCCCAGAGCCCTCAGCCTCAGCTCCGGGATCCACAGGCTGACGGGGGCTGGCCGGTACCTGGTCATAAGGGGACTTCTCCAGCATCTGCGTGCACAGATCGGCGCAGAGCTGGAACTTCCTGCGCCTAAAATAGCTGCAGGCCAGGAGCAGCGGCTCCATCTCTGAGCCCATGGCGGCCAGCGGGGCCAGCAAAGGACCAGGACCCAGCCGAGGGAGGGCGGTGGGCGGGAGCCGGGAGCAGGCAGCGTTGGGCTCTGCCGGGCAACGCGCCGCGGCTGAGGCCTTGCCAGAGAGGTGCCCGCCTCGCGCCTGAGAATAGAGAAAAGGAAAAAAAAAAAACCCACCCTGAGCAGAACTCAGCATAGGGTTTACCAAAACTTGGCTGTAAAAAATATCTGTAACTTTAAAACACTACAGATTTCATTAATTTTGAGAAGGCGCCCTGGCTAACTAAAAGAGGCAGTAAATTAGACACCTCTGCCTGGGGTCCTCCACCCCGGAGGCGCGGTTGCCTAGCGGCCGAACGCTCTGCTTGCCCCGCCAATCCGGAAAAGGTCCTGGGAGTGGACCTCCTGTCGGATCTGTCTCACTTCTCTTGGCTCATTTCTACCCCTTTCACTTACCTGCAGATTCTAGAAACAACAAATATGTGTAAAGCTTCTACAATACCATCCCGCCCATCAGGACCCAGAGGGGCCTAAAACTCTCCAGTCTATTTCTGGAAGTCCTTCTCACCAAATCTCAAGTGTCGAAAATTGCAAGGGGCTTGCTTAGTCCAATCCACCCACTTTTACAGATGGGAAGCTGAAATAGGCTCACAGAAGAGAAATTATTTTCCTTAAATCGCGTGGAGTACCGAGCTGGAACTGTAATCTGGTTGACTACATGGTGTTAATACTTTCGTTAATTCGAAGATTATAGGGATTCTGGATTATAAATTAGTGACAGTTTTACCAAACTAGAGAATGTATGCAAAGAAAATTAAAAAGGAGCTTTGCAAAACACTGTCACCAGGCAGGTACTGTTTGTCAAGTGTTGACTTGTGCAGAGTGATTTCTTCAGGTACATTTCTGACTTTTCCTCTAGAGATTCACACAGATGACAAATACCTTTCATGGCAATGGTTATGATAAGAGAAGTGTGACAAGGGATATTTTTTCCTTGCTTCCATCCTACCAGAGTGGGAAGGGTAGGAAAGGAAAAATTAACTCAATACTGCAGAATTTTCTGATGACGTCTAAGTCTCCTTTATCGCTATAGGTAAAGAAACAGGTCATAGCCAAGATAAGTCACTCTAGTAATTTTCTCAAACCACTGGGGTACCAAAATGCAGACATTATAGTTAATCTACATATTTGTATTTTTTATAGATATTAAAATGAAATAGGCTTCTAAACTAAGAAAATGATCTTTTTCTTCTTTAAGCAGTCTTTCTCTAATTTTATCTTGGAAGTGAATAATTATCAGGATTATGATTGTTACAGTTATGTTTATTGCAATTAGTTCATTTGTGTTTCCCTGAACTGCCTCTAGAAATATAATCTCTCTAAAGGTCTTAATGGAACAGCCCATGGTTTGGGGGGAGGGAGGGAGGTCAGGTTAAGAAAGCATGTGCTGACAGTTGACAATTGGGCTCAATATTTCATAGGGTCCTTTCATTTACAGTGTAAGCAGATTCCTGTGTAAGTGATTCTCAACCCTGGCTCCATATTAGACAGATGTTTTAAATAAACTTTTTATTTTAGAATAGTGTTACATTTACAGAAAAGTTACAAAGATAGTATAGAGTGTTCCCCTATGCCCCTCACCCAGTTTCTCCTATTATTGGTATCTTATATTACCATGGTACACTTATTACAGATAAGGAACCAACATTGGTACATTACTATTAACTCAACTCCACAGTTTATTTGGATTTCAGTAGTTTTCCCCTAATAGCATTTTTCTTTTCCAGCATTCTACTTAGGATACCATATAACATTTAGTCATCATGTCTCCTTTGCCTTCTTTGGTCTGTGACAGCTTTTTAGATTTTTCTTTTATGATGACCCTGACAGTTTTGAAGAGAGCTAGTCAGGTATTTTGTAGAATAGCTGGGAAGTTCTTAAAAATACAGATGCCTAAATTCCACCCTAGAGATATTGACTTAAATGGTTTGAGGTCAGGTGGGGGCAGGGGAGGGGGCAGTATTTTTTTTTAAGTTTCCCAGGTGATTGTAATGGGTAGCCAGGGCTAGCCAACCATTTTGTTGAGTTCTAAATAGTCTTGTATATATTGAGATTATCGCCAGCTTCCTACAGAGAAACAATATTTTTATAAGTGGAGAAATAAACATGCAAATAAATATGTAAATGAATATGGAACAAAAAAGAGGCGTTAATATTTTAGTAACATTTTCTTTTCTTTCACAAAAATCAAATGAATGAGGAAAACTGTGGAATATCTAGCAAATCGCAGGATGTTAAGCATGTTCCAAATGTAGCATAAAATGTCTTTAAAAGAATATAAACATTTGTTATTTTTATATCATGTAAATATGTTTATGGTTAATTGATTTTATGAATTTATACATAGACTTTGTTACTTATTTTATAATATCTAACCAATAAAACAGAAACAATTATTTAAAAACAACAGAAAAAGATATGTTAGTAATAGGAAGTAATTATGCTAGTAATAGTAGTAGGAAGACTACAGGATATAACAATTCCTGGTGAAGGGAGGAGATAAGAATTACTAGGGTCATTTTCCTACTACAGAAAATGAAGCATAGAGAAACAATTAAAGCCCTTTGAAAGAGTCAGTTTCACAATCAGAGCTAGATCTCAGTTCATAGATCCTTATCTTTTGCTCTGTAGCAACTAGATATCTCTTTAGGTTAATTAGTTGAAAATCAAATACCTAAGATAATTAAATGCCAAAGGTTACATTTTCTTAAATGTTAAATTGGGATTATTCAGGCCATTTAACATAACCCAAATGAAAACAGAAGGTATAAAATGAGATATTCTCTTGGTCAACAAGTATTTGTCCACGCCCTGTGCTTCATGATAAGAATACAGAGGTGAACAAGACAGATCTGCCCAGATCTTACACACCAAGAGTAATTAGTGGAAAGAACACTGAACTTGAGGTCAGACTTGCTAGCTGTGTTTCCTCAGACAAATTAGCCATCAGTATAAAACGATGATTAAGGAGTAGGCTCTAAAACCACATTTCCTGTATTTGAACCCTGACTCTCCCATGCCCTAGCTGTAGGGACTTTGGGGAAACGACTTAATGACCCTGTGCCTCAGATTCTTTATCCATAATGTAAAGTGCATTTGCTATATTATTTAAGAATTTTAAGTTCTGCCTTAAAGGACAAGAAAAACATATGGGATGGATGAAACTAATGAGAAATGTTAAATGTAGAAAATAAGTACATCCTTAACCTATGAGACATGTTAAACATACATAGAATAAATAGACATTTATGTCTTAAACATACTTAAAAGAACAAAACAAACAAATGAGAGTGTTACTTGTAGATAGCAATAGAAAGCAAAATAAACCTTAAATATTCATAAAGCATGGATCAGCTTTGTCTACCTTAAATTGGCGACCCATTGGTATCAACCATTCTAACCCAATTGTCCTGTGTTTAAAACATACACTGCTGCTCATCAAGTCACCGTTGAGCTATAGCTGTGGCAATACATCCTTACCTCTATCTTTCTAATAAAGCAAGCGTGCATTGGCACCACAAACCTCCACCTTTGAACTTTCTTGCCTACCCTCAACTCTATCCTTGTAACCATGCCATCTTCAGGGAAGGAAGATGAGGGAAAGAGAGAGTCATATGAACTTTAAGTGATTCACAAGTAGTGTGATCTTTCCACCTGCTTGTCACCTACCCAATCTCCCTCCCCTTGCTTCTCACTGTATGTTTTAAATTGATTTAACAAATTAACTGATTTGAGCATCTTAATCTGGTCTATGAGCCTTTTAGTTCCAGGTCCTCTGGAATAGCCTTTGATTTGGCTAGAGTACCACTCTTTTAAAAAATTAAGTTCCAGAATGTTTTACCATCATCATCTAAACTCCCTACCAAGACCTAAAGGTCCTACAGGTTCTATAATAGCTACTGGCCACTTCTCTGACCATACCTCACCCCCTCAGACTTACTCATTCCACTCAAGGGACACTGGCCTCCTTGCTGGTTCTTGACTAGGTTTAGCAGGGCATCTTACATTCGCTCTTTGCTGGCAGCCACACTCTTCCCCAGGTATCCATCTGCCTTACTCTGTCACTTCATAAAGGTCCTAACTGAAATGTCACTTCCTTAAAGAGGTCCTCCCTCCAAACTGTCCCCATCTTGTTTCTCTGCCACATTTTTCATCCAAGGATGTACCACCGCTGACGAAGATTCTCACCTTGACTAAACTTTAGTCAGGCTCCTCTGAGCCCTTTTCTTGACTTGGCCTCAACCTGGGCTTCCTTGTCTACTCTTGTAGAGTCCAGTTACAGCAAGAATCGTGCTAAGTCAGGTTAGAGAGAATCCCTCACCCTCAATATCTAGTCAAATCCCACATCTCCCACCATCTCCCAGGTGATGTCTGATCACCCTGGCCTGTTAAGTCAGTTTGATGTCTCCTCTTAATGATTTCCTACCCACTCACCATCTCCCAACCCCCTGCAACTTACTCTTTGACTATAAATCCCCACTTGTTCTTATTGTATTTGGAATTGAGCCCAGTTCCATGCTGAGGTCTCTTTTGCCCTATTGAATAGTTTCTGAATGAAAATATGATTTTCTCCTTTAACTACTGTCAGGCTCTGGTTTTCTTTAATAAGACCCCACATATTTTAGAAGTAGGCTTGTACAGCTGGCCCTTTGTATCCATGGGTTCCACACCAGTGTATTAGACCAACCTCGGATCAAAAACATTTGGAAAAAATGGATGGTTGCAGCTGTACTGAGCATGTACAGACTTCTTCCTTGTCATTGTTCCCTAAAAATACAGTATAAAAACTATTTATATAACATGTACTTTGAATTAGGTATTATAAGTAATCTAGAGATGATTTAAAATATACAGGAGTATGGGTGTAGGTTATATACAAATATCACACTATTTTATATAAGGGATTGAGCATCCATGCAGTTTAGTGGGGGTTTGGGGGTTGGAATCAATCCCTCACAGATACCAAGGGATGACTGTATACATTATTGTCTATTTCTACCCCCAACTTCCTCTTCCCCACAATGTGAGCACCAAGAGTAAGGACTTTGCTGAGTCTCTAGTGCCTTGAATGTTGTTTGGCGCATGATATGCACTCAAAAAATATTTGTTGAATAAATGGCTATCTTTCCAATAATATTATACTTAATACAAGTAATGGATCATTTTAAGTTTAAAGATCCAACTATTATAAGCATTTTGATAAATATTAATACATAGAAGTATAGATTATTTAATTGAACAATAATATCTATACTTCCTGATAAAACCAAAAAGAAAACTGTCATCTCGAGTATCTCTGCATCTTTATCTTTTTTTCTTATAATCCCTGGCCTTGGCCCTCTTTTTGCTATTAGAGTCAATAGCAGAGTGCTACCTTTGTGGTATTCATTGCTAGATGAATGTAGTAGAGATTCATCTAGCAATGAACACACAGCTGGCAACATGTAACGTGGAGGAAAGAAATGTTGGCTGTTGTAAGGTACTGAGATGTTTGGATCATTTGTTACTATAGCAAAGCTGACCAATGCTAATATATTCATAATCATTTTTTTCTCCATCATTAGAATTCTAATAGTCCTACATTCTTTATCTTCTTTATTTTTCTTCACAGAGATATATGTTCATATGTTTATTATCTATTTTTTCCCACTGGAATGTAAACTCCATGAAGCCAGGGATTTTGTCTGTTTTGTTCATCAAAGTTCCCCAGCACTTAGAGCAAAACCTGATAGATGATACAAACACACACACACACACACACACACGCACAGACACACGCGCACAAATTTATTTCATATTTGTTGGATGAATGGATATTGAGTCACAATACATGTGTATAGAGTTGAAAAGATAAGCCCATATTTAGAGAGAAAAAATAAGATTAGAAGTATGAGTTCTTGCCTTTAAGAATGGAAGTAAGCTTCCAGTTAGTAAATTGCTTGCATTCCAGGAAAAGACTCAAAGCAAAGACAATTTTTTTGCTCTGACATTATTTATTAATTGTGCATTAGCCCACTGGTACACAAGGAAGAAAACTAATTTCCTAATATTAATAATATTGTTCCATGTTCCAATTGCATATATTAAGTCATTCTCAATTACTAGGTTATTTTAACCTCTTTTATAATTAATATAAACACTGTCTCATAAGCTATAAGGAAAAATTAATAATTGTTCAAAAATTATGTAAGTTGACATCAATTATTCAATGATATACTTCCTAAGCTTTTCTTAAAGGTGTATTGTGTTCAAAGGCTACAAAGCCCTCATATTTTGACTATGTGGTTGAGAACCATCCCATATTCTCTTTCTACTACAGTAGAAAATTCAAACTTAACCCATAGCTTTTTTGATTTATCATCTATATTTCAGAAGGCCCATCTCATGGTTATGTGTAGTCAATCCTGACTTTGTGGCACAGATTTATATCTAGGTGTATTACCAGTTCCTGTGTTTGACATTGTTTGAAAAGGATCTTTATTATTCACCTCTGATAACAATAACAATTATTATATGATACCTTTTGTGATGCCAGTTCATTGGTACCCAATTCAAGTTCACTTAATGTCTAACAATCTGAAAGCAATAAATGCCCTTGAAATGTTGTAATTCAATCCTTTGTCCTGTTTAACTTCTGTTTTGATAAGGATTGTTAATTAGCCAAATTATTGTTTCCTTTTGAAATATTTCACAACTTTTTGAGATGATTCTATTGCATATTTGCCTTCTTAATTTACTACTTAATTTCTGCAGCAATGTTATAATGTAATACTGTTTTTCTTACATATAAATTTTATGGTCTAATTTCAACACTGTTAGGAGTTTTTCCCCTTCCTTCCACTCATCCACTCCAAACTCTGCCCATATTTCTGCCTCTAGGCTAATGTGCTAAACAACTGTTCAAATTTGTTGGAGTTTTAACTTTAATTTTTTTCACAGTCTTGCTCAGGAAAGATGAGGAAACAAGTTAAATGGACCTATTTTTCGTGTAGTCTTCCAAGAATCTTATGGATCTAATGTCACTGTGTGAACCCCTTTGGAATATTGGTCAACATAAATCATATGCTGTTGATGACATTTGCTTTCTGTAATCGTATTTTTATTTACAGGCCTTGGTATTATCTAATCTTTAAACGTCAATAGAAAAGAATAAAAAGAGTCAGCAGCAAAAATTAATTTGCAGAAAAGAATGCATTTTAAGAAATGTCAATATTCAAAATGCTTTATTGTAGCCTTTTAAAAAATAATTTTAACATATAATGGATAAGTTCTCTTTGTCATTTCAAAGTTAAAATAAAAAGTTGGAAGAAAACAAAAACTTCTTATCAAGATAAAGTAACCACTGTATCCATGGTGAGATCCATCCCAAACAAGCTGATATTTTAGCTTGTGCTGAAAAGTGTACAATTGCCTTTCTATATTTGAAAAATTATTACTTTCACAGGCTTGTCATGATCTGGAGGACTCAGAATGAGAACTACTGCCCTAACTCATTGGTTATTATCATCCAAGACAGAGTGATTAAACTCCTGCAGCGTTTTCAGAGGAATTATGCCTCCACAGGGTTGACTGCTTGCAAATTGCTCTTAATGCTATTGCTAATCAGACATTTAACTGTTTTTGAGTTACAATAACGATTAATAAATTCCACTTGTCTTTTACATATTGACCTTGTATATGTGACCTTTCTAAACTCACTCATTAGTTCCAGCAGCTGTTTTTGTAGAACCCTTTGGATCTTTGTTACTCTGAATGTAATTTTTTTTCCTTCAAAAATTTTTCTTTAATCTTTGGTTTTCAATGTCTTGACCATGATATAGCCAGGATTGTGTGTGTGTGTGTGTGTGTGTGTGTGTGTTTTATATATATTCCTCTTGAGATTTTCTGAGTTTCTTGGGTCTGTGGTTATCTTTCATTAATTTCAAAAGATCTCTTCAAATGTGTGTTTGTCCCTGTTCTCTCTCTTTTCTCCTTCTAGGACTCCAATTACATGTGTGTTAGTTACACTATTTGATGTCTCACATCTGCTGCATGCTCTGGGTTTTTTTCTACTTTTTTTACCTTTATCTTTCAATTTAGATAATTTCTAATGCTCTAATTTAAAGGTCACTAATTCTTTCCCCAGCAGTATCAATCTGCTGTTAATGGAAAAAACCCAAACTCTGTAAAATAATTTAAGGAGGCTTATTCTAAGCTGAATATAAGTGACAAATGGTCTGGGTCTGAGCCAACTATAAGCGACCAGTAGTCTCAAGAGATCCTGAGAAAATGTACCCAAGGCAGCCGGGTTATAGTTTGGTTGTATACATTTTAGAAAGAATTGCAGGTAAAATCACAAATCAATACATGGAAGGTATACATTGGTTTGACCCAAAAAGGCAGGACATCTTAAAAGGGGGGGTGCAGAGAAGGGACAGTGAGGGGGCTTACATGTTATAGGTGGATTCAAAGATTCTTTGATTTATAATTGGTTAAAGAAATAAAGCTTTGTCTAAAGACTTGGAGTCAGTAGAAAGGAATGCTTGAGTTCAGGTAAGGGGGTCTGCTAATCAAAGAGCAAGTCAGAATATACTTCAAGTGATCTGTTAAGTACATTGAGGGCCTGCAGGTGTGACTTGACCTTTACCTTGCACAGCCTTAGGTCCTTTTAATGATTTTATTTATTTATTTAGATAGGGTCTTTGTTGCCTGGGCTAGCATGCAGTGGCCTCCTCATAGCTCACTGCAACCTCAAACTCCTGGGCTCAAACCATCCTCCTGCCTCAGCCTCCCAAGTAGCTGGGACTAGAGGCATGTGCCCCATGGCCAGCTAATTTTTCTATTTTTTGTAGAGTCAGGGTCTCACTATGTTGCTTAGGCTGGTCTTTAACTCCTCGCTTCAAGCAATCCTCCCACCTCAGCCTCCCAAAGTGCTGATAGTACAGGCATAAACTACCATACCAGTCTCATATCTTAGTATCTTATTGTCACAAAGAGTCTGTTTTGTCAATCTTATGATCTCTGTTTTAATATTAATGTTTGTCAATGTTGTGTCTAAACTCCAAAAAGGAGGAGGTATAATGAGGCCTGTCTGACCTCCCTTCCCTTCATGGCCAGGAATTCAATTTTAAGGTTTTTCTGGACTCCCCTTGGCCAATAAGGGATCCATTTTGTTGGTGGGGAGCTTAGGATTTTATTTTTAGTTTATACTGCTCATGGATCTGTTGAAGGAAGTCTTCACCTCTGATATTATATTTTTTATTTCTAGAGTTTCCATTTGATCCTTTTTATAGTTTCTATCTCTGCTGAAATTTCCCCATTGCTAATACACATTGTCCACCTTTTACACAAGATTCTTTAACAGAGTAGTCATAGTTATTTTAAAGTCCCTGCAGTAGTCAGGGTTTTCCAGAGAATCAGAACCAAGAGCATATATGTAGATATATAGGAAGAAATTTATTATAAGAGATTGGCTCATGTGATTCTTGAGGCCAAGAAGTCCCGTGATCTGCCATCTGCAAGCTGGAGGCCCGGGAAAGTGGTGCAGTTCCAGTCCCAACCTAAAGGCCTGAGAACCAGGGGAGCCAATGGTGTAAAGCCTATTCTGAGTCCAAATGCCTAAGAACCAGGAGCAGCCATGTCAAAGTGCAGGAGAGGATGGATGTTCCAGCTCAAACAGAGAGCAAATTTGCCCTTTCTCTGCCTTTTTGCTCTATTCAGACTCTCAACAGATTGGATGTTGTCCCTCTGTATTGGTGAGAACAATCTTGTTTATTCAGTCTACTGATTGAAACACTCATCTCTTTTGGAAACATCCTTATATACTCACCCAAAAATAATGTTTTACAGTTGTCTTGACATCCCTTAGCCCAGGAAAGTTGACATATAAAATTAAGCATCACAGTTCCTATTTGATTATTCCAAAAACTAGTCATCTCTGAATCTGGTTCTGTTTATTGCTTTATCTCTTGACAGCAGGGTTTTCCCCTTTGCTTTCCATGTGTCTTATAATTTTTTAGCATATACCGGACATTGTAGACAGAATAGTAGAGAATGAGGAACATGATATTTACACCTAGAAATGGGTATGCCTTTTCTTTGTCAGGCTGTTATTATGGGGGCTTCAGTTAATCTAGTCAGGAGTTGAACTGGTTTGAGGCTTTATCATTGCTATTGTTTTGTCGTTATTGTTGCTATTTTGAGGCAGGGTTTTGCTCTGTTGCCTAGGCTGTAGTGCAGTGGAGTGATCGTAGCTCACTGCGGCCCTGAACTTCTGGCCTCAGGCAATCCTCCTGTCTCAGCCTCCCAAAGTGCTGGGACTATAGGCATGCACAGCAGTACCTTGCCTATCAGTGCTATTGTTACCTTCAGTGTATCAGAAGCTTCATATTCCCCCAAAGGTGGGCTGCTGTTACTTTGTGCATGGTATTGTGTCTGGGGTGCTGCAGGATTATTCCCAGTGCTTCTACTTCTTGTATTGGTGCAGATTCCTAGGTCCAAGAGGATTTCCCTCCCCTCCCTAGGGCTTGATAGGCTTTGGTTCTACCTCTCCCCTACAAGCAGTGGATCTTTGCCTGGGCCCCGTGTGTAGGCTTTATGAGAGGTGGAGGTGGAGGTGGAGTTGGAGTTTCCAGCGAATCCCCCAGTAGCAGCTGACCACCACTCATGCCTGTATGCCTGTACTACTAAGGGGTCTCTCTCCATTTTCCTGTTCTTCCTCAATCTTTCTGATGAAAGCCCTCATCAAGGAGCTTACAGCTGGTGGGGGACACTGACATTAATGAATTATACAAGCAAATATAAAATCACAACTTTGATAAACATTAAGCAAGAGGAGCCAGATGCAGTGGCTCACACCTATAATACCAGCAATTTGGGAGGCTGAGGAGGGAGGATTGCTTAAGGTCAGGAGTTCAAGACCAGCCTGGGCAACACTGTGAGGCCCCATCTCTACCAAAATAATAATAATAATAATAATAATAAAGAAGAGAAACCTGGTGTTATGAGATCATATGAGATGGGGAAGTAATGTCCTCAGGAAGTCAGAGAAAGCTTTGCTGTCTGGTGATGACTGGCTCAGGTCTGTAGGCTGGGTACAAGTCAACCAGGGGAAGAGGAGAGGAGCATTGCCGGCAGCTGAGGATCATCAGGCAAGAAATCCCTATGGCAGGGTAATATGGCATGTTCTAGGAACTGAAGGAAAGTAAGAAGATCAAGGTGACAGGAGGATCCAGTGAATAAGAAAGGGTGTGAAATGAGAGTGGAGAGACAAGAGCAAAACCATGCTGGGCTTCTTGGCTTTGTTAAGGATTTTGGTCTTCATTTTAAGTAGTGGGGAACCATTGGAGAATTTCAAGTTGGGGTTGGTGGGGGCTAGGGGGAGTAATTGTAATTAGATTTGTAAAAAATAATATTTAAGCCACATACAATTCAGATCTTACAATGTTTGTATTTTGCACATTAAAGCCTTTGAATGAAGTAAATTTTGTTATGCCTTTAAAGACAAGTGGGGTTTTGGTACAAATTTATGGGGTACATGTGCAATTTTGTTATATGCATAGATTGCATAGCAGTTAAGTCAGGGCTTTTAGGGTATCCATCATTATAATGGTACATTGTACCTATTAACTAATTTCTCATTATTCACCCCCTCCCACTCTCTCACCCATTGTCTTATCATTCCACTCTAAAGAAAAGTTCCTGACGATAAACCCGGATGTACTAGAAGAGATCACGAATAAGGGATTAAGTAACATTTGAACTACTCAGTGATATGCCAGTATTTTGTATTGGCTGGTGACCTCCTCACACTTACAATAACATAAGTTGTAATTTAGAAGAAATTTTAAATGAATTTATTTGGTCTCATTTAATTACATTTCATTATATTGTGGATTAAATTATGAGTAAATTTATACTCAGAAACATTTATTACAAGTATTTTTAATTTTAAAGGGTTACAAAATATATAAATCAAGTATTTATTGAATGCTCATGAGATACACAATAAAATAAAAACAGTATTGCAAAATGTAAAGCTATTGTTTAGAGATAATGTTTCATTTGTTGACTAATAATGCTAGTTTCATTTCCCAGTAAAGTCTGTGACTTTAAAATATGTATGACATTTCACTACTGTTCTTGTCTTTTATGCATCCTGACTTTTGTCACCAATTATCACATCTCCTCCTTCTAGAAGTGTACTATGTAGAATCAGACTATATTTGCCTCTCCAGGAAATGTCCTTCTATATCAAAATCAGCTTACAACATCTTTGCATACATATTTTGCACTTAATGTTCTTTTCTTGCATAATCTATGGTAAATCTACTTTTATTTGCTATGTTTCCCACATCAATTTTTTTAAATGTAGTGGGTTTTAATGATGAGTAGAATTCAGAAAAGTATCTTTTAGTAAGAGCATGTTCACTCTATAGTCTTTTTGTAATTTTTTTAGATATGGTATTTACTTATATTAAAATATGTATACATATTTATGTATTTCATTTGTTTATATATATTTTTCACTTTGTAAAAAAGATACGTATGTATTTATCTTGTTTTCCTCTTTGGAACATAAATTTTTCAAAACACAGATTGTGTGTTCATTTTTCTTGATCACTCCCCCATAGTACCAAGCCCAGTGATTCACATGTGGGCACTTGATTTGTGTTTAGGAATGATTACCGTGGTGGTTCTTAACCTTTTTCTTTCTGTGGCATGCTTGCAAATAGTACAATTTTTGGTGATGTACTTGAAGGAATTAGAAACGTGAAGGAACTTGAAACAAGTCAGCAATAATTACTGAATACTCGCTGCTACGATATATAATGTCTTTTAGTATCTTTGGAAGCATCCACAGTCACTACATCCTCAAATATTATGTCACTGTTTGAGTAGAATTGTTTATGTACCTGACGGTGTTCTGTTAATTCATTGAACAAAGGTTTCTCATGTTTTCCTTGATTATACTGATGTCAAGATATATTTCTTACTGGTAGCTAGTTGTTCTATTGGTACACTATGTTCCATTACCATTGTCCTGCCTAAGATAATACTTTCAGTTGCTGCAAAAATAATTTTGCATGTTGATGACAATTTAATAATATTTCCAGTCAGGAAATAAACACTTGACCGTGGCATGTTGGATCTGTTTTAGGAGACAACGCTCTGAGAATCTCTTGTTTCTGCACATCTGGCCATCTTGGTCCAGAGTGTCTTCCAAGGATATTTGTGGAGTGAACAACCTTGGAAGATAAAAACAGTGTCTTCTTCTAGAGCAGGGGACAGGTTTGTTTATTGTCCATATAATTAAAATGGCATCTCCCTTCAGGGCAAAGTTCAGACAGATTTACTGCCCATCTTAAAAGATTAAGGTTCCCTAAGCTTGGTTGGGATTCCTCTTCTATAAAGCAACTCACTGTGTGTATAGGTATCACTTGGTCCTCTTTGTGTGTTATCCTGTGGGAATTTGAGCTCAGGAAACCAGTGGGCAAGAGAGCACAGAAAACTGCATGATGAAATCTGGAAGTGTGGGCCTTAGCACCAACTCCCCTGAGGTAAACTTTAACCAATGGGAAAGAAAGAACAGGAAGGAACTGGACAAATAAATTCCCCTCCTTCCTCCTTCCCATGGGTTACTCCAAAGCACCATCTGTCCTTGCAGCCCATGGAGGGACACCCTGTGTGTCAAATGGGCAAACCTGCCTGGTGACCTGCTCTCTCTTCTGGCTTCTTACAAGGTGGTAGCTGGGCAGTAACATCACATCCTGTCACTTCACATGGCTTCACAGCTTTCCTTACCTAACTTCCTTTACCTCAGCCTCACTGCCTTGGGTTTGCCCTTCCCAATTAAAACATCAATGCCTTAATCATAGCCTCAGGCTCAGTTTTCTTCAGATTCCAGGCTAAGGTAGTGGCTAAGGAAACAAGAACTATAGATTCTAAAAGAATAAAAAGGTAAACACATTCTCTTGAGAATATAATTTCTAGAAGCATCGTTTTCTAAAATCCAACATAAGTGCTACTATAAAGGTATGTATGATTTCATAAAATGTACTAGAGACTCAAATGTCAACTAATTAATTCTGGAGAGTGTGAATGGGGATCTTTCAGCAAACTACAGAGAAGAAGGGTGTATTTGTATTCTAGAGCTGCTGTAATAAAGTACCACAAACTGAGTGGCTTAAACAACAGAAATGTATTGCCTCACAGTTCTGGAAGTGAGAAATCTGAGACTGAGGTGTCAGCAGGGTTAGTTCTTCTGAGGGCTAGGGAAAGAAAAAACTCTGTTCCCTGCCTTTCTCCTAGCTGTGGTTGCAGCAATGCGTGGCATTCCTTGGCTTGTAGCTCTCTGCCTTCATCTTCACATGGCATTCTCCCTGTGTGGGTGTCTGTGTCCAAATTTCCCCTTTGTATATGGACATCAGTCACATTGAATTAAGGTCCCACCCTACTCCAGTATGAACTTCATCTTAATTTAGCTAATGATATCTGCAATAAAATGTTTTCCAAATACGGTTACATTCTAAGGTATTGGGGGTTAGAATTTCAACATATGAATTTTGGGAAGACATAATTCAACCTATATAAGATGGTACATTTGAGCTTGGCCTCAAAGATTTTACTAGGCTGACAGTGGATAGTTGAGGCTATGGCACAACATGGTTGATGTAAGCGTGTATGGAATTCTGGAAAGGCCTTTTAGGAATGACCAGTAAGCGAGAATGGCTGAACAGCAGGCCCAGTTCACGGCAGGGAGGAACTGGCTGGAGATGAGTCTGTTAAAACAGGTTGGAGGCTTTGTGTGTCACAATGAAGAGTTGGTCCTTTATAGTGTAGTTAACTAGAAGCTACCCAATGTTTGTTTAAAATTACTTTTGTTATTTTTTCCTAATTATAGATGCAATAAGTGTGTGTAATTGAGATGTCAGTTGGGACTTCCCTACCACTTGCAGAGTTTAAGGTGGCTTGAATTCCAAGTTCACACCTATTAGAATCCAGGACTTCCCCTGCTCCCTCCCCAACTCTAGGATTCCCTTCAAAACCAACAAAACAAAACAAAAAAACTCTACCTAACATTTCATGTGTTTAGAAACTTTATGTAAGATTTGAATGGTTTTGGAGAAAGTTGCATGGCAGAACTTGCAATTTTGCTATATTTCTAAATTCGTTCCTCTCTCATCTTCTCAGAGCAACAGATTCTTCCTCATTTCTCATGCGGGACAGTTTTGCCCACATTTGACTCCTTTAGGATTTTCTATGTCAAGCACCCATTCCGGTTTTTTTTTCCTCAAAACAAACATAATTCTCTTCCCATGAGGAATTCTGACAAACAAAATTCTCTCATCTTATTACATATATATTTTTACTTACTTATTTTTAAAAGACAAGGTCTCGTTCTGTTGCCCAGGATGGACTGCAGTGGTATAATCATAGCTTATTGTAACCTCAAACTTCTGGGCTCAAGGGATCCTCCTTCCTCAGCCTCCCAAGTAGCTAGATCTATAGGTAATTTGTTTCTAGAGATGGGGTCTTGCTATGTTACCCAGGCTGGTCTTAAACTCCTGGCCTCAAGCCACCCTCCCACATTGGCCTCCCAAAGTGCTGGAATTAGAGGCATGAGCCACAGCACCTGGCCTACAGTATATTTTTAAAGAATTTGAAAACATACCAAGAAAGTTAAAAATTACTCATTTTATAAAATTATTAATATTTTGGTATCTTTAGTTCCAGTCTTCATTACATTATACAACTGAGCTCATTCTACATATATATTTTTTGTATCCTGCTTTTAAAAAATTTTTAGATTCTATTATGGGAAATTTCCAATGTTGTCAAACTTTATCTGAAAACCTAGTTTTCAATGGTTTTATAATATTTTGTCACATTGGCTGAATCAATTTTCTTAAAGCTTTCCCTATGGTTGGACATTTAGGTTTCCTTATTTTTATTCTCCTAAATTATGCTGTGACAAATATTTTAATACATGAATCTTGATCTGCATATTTTGTTATTAATACATTGTGACAGGTATGTAGATGAGAAATTAGTACGTCAAAGGGTAAAAACATTTCAAGGCTCAAGATGCCTATTCTTAAATTGCTTATAGAAAAGGTTCTTAAAACAGGTGAAGTGGCATGATCAGATACATGATTGTTTTACAGATAACTCAGGTGGCAGAATTTAGGGAAAAGATAATTAGAACTTGAATTGAACTGTGGGAATTGGGAGATTGTGGATGTAGAAAGGTTTAGTGATATTTCTAAAATAGAGTCCAAAAGATTATTAACTAGATAGGGGAGGTGAAAAAATGTTGAACCAAAGACAACTGCCTATCTTTCCAACCTGCCTAACTGGTGTAATACTGATGTTGTTAATACAGAAGGAGAAGATGGCAAGGTGTGCAGATATGTAGGAGAAGATAATTTGATTTGGGACTTTTTGTTTGAGTTATATACTACACTAGTTTTTAAAGGCTTTAGGTAAAATCTAATAGGCATTTGGAACTCTGATTAATAGTAGGGAGCATCTGTTGTTTTTGCCTGCCTGGCATCTGGTGCTAGGTTCAGGATTTTTTTTTTCAGAGCAGGATCTTTGGGTGGCAATCTGGTTAGAAGGGGTCTTGTCTTAAAGCTGCATTTATTTACCAAACACCTGTTTCTTATTTAGATTGCAGGTGTATTTGGTTTGGTAAATGGAGATGGCGGGATGCTAAAGCATCCAAGTCAGCCCTGAGCATCCACAGCTGGTATCCATTCCTTCTTACTCTGGCATTATTGCTTGAATCCTTGGGAGGATCAGTCTCCACTCCACTCTCACTCTTCCTTCCTGTGGTTTAAGTGTACCTGGCACTACTCTGTGGATCCAAAGGTGGCAGCCAATCAGAGCCAATGTGGCTGAACTCTAGTAGTTTCCAAGGGAACCGCTGAAAAAAGCTCTTTCCACAGGGACTGCTAAAAGGATGGGATGTAGAACTGGAGTGGTCGGCAGCTATTTTGTTTGTCTGGCAACGGAGTCTACCCAGAGTAGAACTGAGTTAATTCTGAAGACCTGATTCTGATGGCATCTCTTGAGCCCTAGGATCCAAGCACATTGATGCTAGTTCTAGAACTTTTGAGTTTTATGAGACATTAAAGTTCCCTTTTAATCTTATGACATTTTGAGTGGATTTCTGTCACTTAAAACCAAAGAAGTCCTGATTAATATACAGTATTGGATGTTAGGAAAGGTTTAAGTTTTCAAAGGTTTCACATATTCAAGATAACGCTAAGAGGAATACTATTGTGACTGCACAATATTCTCTTTTCTATTTAATTGATGATATGTATGGAATATCTATTGTAGTGCCAGACACTGTGCTAGGTACCTAAAATAGACAGATTAAGGGTATAGTTTCAGAGATATTTTAATGGATAGCTTACTGAAATATCATTACAATTCATAAATTGGCTGAATTAGTTAGCTAGAATTAGTAGCATGAATTTTAGTATGTTTTATATGCTTTTCCTTATGTTTCTTTTATAAACCTAAGAGTATCTAGCATGGTCCATAGCCAGCAAATAACTTATTATTTGCTTGAATTTTAGAAATATTTTAAATATCTAGAATATATAACTCCATACTAGGAATTCAAATTTCAGGAAATAGATTACAGGATCGTGGTGGGGATTGTAGCTTATATTTAAAATGCCTAACAAATGTCCACTTTTTGATATATAGAACTTTTTTGGTCTTCCCCCCATATTCTTATTCATAGGATACAGATGATGGAATTCCATCTAACAATAAAAGCTTAAGCTTTCTGATGTGATATCAGTAATAAAAGATTGTATAAAGTTGTAAGGGAAAAAATTGATTGGGTTTGTTTTTTCTTCCTTTAGTATACATGAATGGTTCATGTTCTAGCCACTTTTCTTCCCTAGCTGTCTCTTTTGGTCTTGAGTTGTCAGTTGAGGATAGTTTAATTAAGAATGTTTTTGCTTTACACTCTACCCTTGGGTCATTAAAATCAGAATGGAAAATATGATAATGGGAAAATAAATTATTTTAATCTGTTATTAATCTGAGTACTTAAATGTGTATCATGGGATCCATAATACATTGTACAGAAAAATTTGAAACATAGAAAAAAAAGATGTCTTATTCCTCTACAACCTGCAGATCATAAAAATTACATGTAACCAGTAATTAATGTATCTCAAATGTATAGCAACAAAAAATATTTAATCTTTTCTAAGTTCATTGCTTAAATCTGAATAATCAACAGCTTTTACCTTTTTTCACCAGGGGATTTCAAGGAGCTCACTAGTGAATTAGACTATATCCTTCTTAAAAAACAAAAAAAGCCCTACAGGTGATAAACAGAAATTGTATGTGCCTTTGTCCAGGGAACCCTACACAGGCCTCAGAGCCACTTCTCAAGCCTAAGTTCTTTTTTTCTTTGCATTCCTCTTCTCTTTCAGATTCTGCCCAGAATTGAAACCCCTTCAGAGTTTACTTTTCATGATATTTATGTAAATTTATTTCTCTGAGATGGCCCTTCTTCCCTCTATAAGTCATAATCAAAGTCAAAAAATTATCCTGTCTCAAGTTGGTAATTTGTATCTTTGAAGAAGTAGAAACGGGTAACATTCATTCCAATATATCTGTACCACACAGGAATCATCTTCTTTGGGAACTCATATTTCTTGAAAGGATGGTAGTTTATTTTAGCTTTTGTCAGATTTCCAAGTCTTGTTATTTCCTAAGAAAACAGAAAATTTTAAGACAATAAGGGTCATATTGGCTTATTACAATTAGTATTTTTGTTGTAAGCCTGTGGCTATTATCCTGCACTTAACACCTTCCCCCGCCTTCCTAATCCTGAGGAAATACCTTTTTAATTGTGGATTTCAAATTACCTTTACAGGTATTGATAATTCTCGCTCATATTTTTGTGAGAAAGGGACACTTCAGAAACTAGGTAGGCGGGGAAATGACATTTCAGGAATTGATTGCTCCCAATACTTTTGTCACAGGAGTATTCTACAGGATCACAATACTTAAGCCGTTTGACTTCACGATTACCACAATGTAAGACATCCTGTGCAAGAACTCATTTCGTTAAGAGATTACTGGTGATACTCATTTAGTTAAGAGATTACTGGTGATGTCCAAGACAATAATTAAAAAAAAAAAAAATCCAGGTACCATTGCTATTTATTAAGAAATCAGATCTCACCTGTCATTTTACGATCTAAATTCTATTTCAGCTTTGAGGTCACCTACACAAATCAGAAAATGTACAGACAGTTAGGAAGTCGGGGTTCACCCCCACCCAATGCCTGGGCCAGAGAGCACTCTGAGGCAGCAAGAAACATGCACACGAGGTACTGGGGGGAAAGAGGGATGGAGGTTAGTTAGCATCCTGGGCTCTGATTCTCCCAGGAATAACCGCAGCCCAGGCTGGGTGGAGGGGCCGTGCGGGACCGACAGGCGCTTCTCGGCAGCAGCAGGGGCCGGGGTCGCGGAGGGTCCGCCGGGGCGTGAGCGGCCTGGTGAGTGAGTGCTCAGCGGCGGGGCCGCGGCTGCGGCGGTGACCCGGGGAGCCCCGGCCAGGCCACGGCTCCGGGAAGGGCGGGGCGAGCGCGCGGCCACACGCGGGCGCGTGCCCGCCGCTCTGCTGGGCTCGTGGGCGCGCGGCGCGGGCCCGCCGGGCTGTGGCGACGAGACCGCGAGCGCCGCAGGTGACCGGGGCGGGGAGCCGGGTGCGCGGGCGGCGGCTGAGAAGCAGGAGGCTGGAGGCCGGCCCTCGCTCTCCGCCTCGGCGTTGCTGCCTGAGGAGACCAGGCGAGCCGAGGCGGGCGAAGGGGTCGGGGCATCCACTTGACAGCCGGCGGCGCCCGCGGCCCTCAGCATGTTCCGCGCGGCGAGGCTTCTCCTCCCGCCCGTGGGCTGAGGCGGCGGCGGCGGCCACAGAAACGAGATGCACCTGCCCGGCGCGGCTTAGAGGACGCGGCAGGCGGGAAGTCCCGGCCGCCAGCGGGAGGGCTTTCGTCGCCGGGCCGACGCCGCCGCCGCCGCCGCCGCGGGCCCAAGCCGGAGCGGCGGGTGGGCGCCCCGACATGGCGGCCCGGAGCGCCCCGAGCTGCCACCTGCGGCTCGAGTGGGTGTACGGCTACCGGGGCCACCAGTGCCGCAACAACCTCTACTACACCGCGGCGAAGGAGATCGTGTACTTCGTGGCGGGGGTCGGCGTGGTGTACAGCCCGCGGGAGCACCGGCAGAAGTTCTACCGGGGCCACAGCGACGACATCATCAGGTACGGGGAGCGGGGCTGCCGCCGACACCCCTGCAGACCGCGAGCGGAGTTGGCGCCCACCCGCCCTCTGGGAGCCGTGACCGCTCCTGCGGGGAGCATCCCCCGAGGGGGCACCCGCGGCTGTCCGGTCCCCAGTCCGCGGTTACCACCCTGCCCCCGCCCCCTCGACCCCCCCAGGTCTAGGGGCCCTCTCGGGGCTGTGCGGTACCCTCAAGTCCGCGAATCTACCGGGCGTTCGGTTTGACGGCTTTGTACACTTTCCCCCTCCAGCCAAATTGTGAAAACTGCGAAAAGGTTATTTTGGTAGCATTTTATACCTTCCCATCCCGTGAGAGATTTCTTATTAAACGAATTGGTAACGCGCCAGGGGGAAATCCTTTACCTAAGGAAGAACCGGCCGAAACGCTGCCAGCCTGCGGGCGGGTCACGGGGGGGGGGGGGCGCCCGGGGTGGCAGCCTGGAGGGCACGGACCTGTTGGCCACAGTTACTAGTCCAGGCTTCCCTGCCTGCTATTAGATAGAGAAACAAGCTCCGAGCAGTTTGTTGGACGTTAAAATTTGCACACCCAAAGGCAATTTAAGATAGGTCTTATACGAAGAAGCTGCTAAAAATAACTCCACTGATTTCCAGTTCTCTTGTTCCCTCTTCATTAAAGTACTCGGAAGTAAGTTACTTTTGTATTTTTAATTAAATCGCAGTTTGTTTGTTGTAGTTTTATTCTTCCTTGGACAGTATCTTAAAGTTGGTCCCAGTGCTTGTTTACATTTCTTCAGTGAGTGGTGTGTACGTTCGAAATGTAATTTTCAATCAGTATCTCAGAACTTTTGTGGTAGAGTTGAGAGATTCAGAAATTACTCCAGGCCTCTGATTATTGCCTCAAGCACAGAATTTTTGTCCTTTATGTAGGAGAATATATTTTTAAAAAAACACTTTGAGAATGTGTTTGTGGGCTGCTTCTGGGTTTTGGTTTTGGTTTTTGAGACAGGGTCTCCTGTCACCCAGGCTGGAATGCAGTGGCCAGATGATAGCTCACTGTAACTTTGAACTTATGGGCTCAATCAGTTCTCCTGCCTCAGTCTCTCAGTGGCCAGGACTACAGGTGATTGCCATCACACCCAGCTGATTTTTTTTTTTTTTTTTAATTTTTTTAGAGACGGGATCTTGCTTGTCTCAAACTCCTGGCCTCAAGGAATCCTCTTACCTAGGCTTCCCAAAGTGCTGGGATTGTAGGCGGGAGCCCCCAGGCCTGGCCTTTCTAGGGTTTTAACAGAGATTCTATGATTGGGTTTGGTTACTCAATTTAATTCCCTCATGTATGTTGCACACGACTTAAATTGGGCATTTGAAGTCCAGTATCTTGGTTTAAAGTCTTGTAGGCAAGAAGCCCTGGTACTTTAATTCCGCAAGTGAAATTGTTCTTCTGTTTTGCATCTCTGTACATCTATATATGTGATGTGTAAGAGGGAAAAGGAGGCCTAGGACAAAGGTAGGACAAAATGGAATAAAGATAAGGAAGGCAAAAATGGAGATTGCAGAATAGGGAATGAGACAGTGTTTGTTATTCACTTGTTTGTTTTTTAGACACCAAAGTGCAGTTTTTTTAGATTGTATTTAATGTATCACTTCAGAAAGGAAACTGACAAGTCCAATTCATTTTTGTCAAGTTAGGACCCTTTTTGTAGTGGTGATTACGGTTACAGACCTATTATAATAGTCCAAATTGCTGATGATAAAAACAAAGCAAACAAAACCCATAGTAATTATTTATCTGATTATTCATCCCAAGAGTAGAGTTTAATCCCAATTTCTTGTCTTTTTTCCTGATCCTTTCAAGTCTCTCTCCTTTTCCATGTTTTAGGTTTCCCAAAGTACTAGGCATAGTATTAATAGGAGCTTTACCTGGTTGAAGCAGCCTTGACTGAAGCTTCCTCCAGACATGCAGTCTATTAGATAGAATTCTCTTGAATTCAGGAGGTAGGGTAGGTGTGAAGGATTTTGAGGACTTCTCGTGATGCACTTGTATTGTTTTTATTCCTTGGTGGTTATGAGAGCAGTATGGTACTAAGGCCGTCTGAAACTAGATACAACTTATTTGTTGGGGTAAATTATGTCTTTTTTATTCTTCCAGCAGTAATTAGAAGCTATATGTCACACTGCTTGAATTTTTATAGTTGTGTTTCAGTAAACTATAAAGAAGGTAATGCTTTTGTCTTCTTTTGGTATAGTTACACAACCTGTACATTTATCTCAAAATATTTCAAAATGATAAACATACTCTAATTTTGCCATAATCAAATACATGCCTATGACTTTATGCAAATGATATACCTTAACATGTATAACAAAAGAGGTTTACTGAAAAATTACAATGACGTAGTAACATCTGAATCATATAGCATCTTGAAATTGGTGGCACAAATTTAATATGATACTAAGAATATAATTTAAAACTCAGTCAAAAGTCTCTGGACATTTTATTTCAAGCAGTGAGACAGAGACCATTCTTGTTTGTGAAACAGATCGAGCAAATATTAAAACCTAATTTTTTTACTTCGGTATTTGTAATTATAGAAACAGTTCCAGTATTTTTCAATTATGTCACAGCAGAAGATGTAATATTCATAAATGTGATTATTGGTGAAAAACAATGTTGCTGTAATGTTAGCTTTAGTAATAAAAAGTCAGTGCTGTTTTCATCATCTGTTTTGTTTCTATGTTTGCTTGAAACTTCTGTAAAACTTATTGGTCAAATATGACTTAGCTCGGGACTAAGACTATTTCAGAATGAGCAGATCATTGTCCTTAGATTTTGAAAATGTAAGTGCTATCTTGGTTGTAAAGACTGAGTCACAATCAGTCTGTCATTTGCTTACTGGTTCTGCTACCATCTTACTATCATCTAGGATTGCCAGTGGTGGTGCCATATGACATCTCATCATTTTCTCTGTGTTGCTTGTAGTTGTCTGTCTTCTTTTGCCATACACCTGTGTATACTTCTCTAGTCGTTTATCCTTTAGTTATATTTATTCCAGTAACTAACATATAGAAATTAGCTTCAATGTCAGAAATAATACACTGACATTGTATTTGATCCCTTTTTTGTTTTTGGTTTTTTCTGTGTCTCAAATTATACAGATAAAATTTTCTAGTTATTAGGTGTTTATGACAGGTTTAAGACTAAGTTATAAAATAGACTACTACCAGTTTTAGCATGAGGTGCACATCTATAGCTTGGTCTATGTTTTGAAACTTTTACCAGTTTTCAAAAGAATGTGATAGTTTTTAAAATATGCTTTTGTTGTTATTGCCCATCAACAAATTTTTTTCAAGTTCTTAAAGTAGTGGATATTATTGACAGTTTTCAAATCATTTATACCAGTGAAGACCATTGATGGAGTGTAGTTAACTTGGTACATTTTGGTACTTGACTCTGGTTGCCTTATGGGAGTAATCAGGGTCCATTTTTTATGTATTTTTTTAGGTATAGAATTTGACATACCTTTTTTTTTTTATTTTTTTATTTTTTTTTTTAACATAGTGAAAGTATCTCACAAGATAATGATGAGCTCAAATGACTTTACAGCTGAAATACTTTGAAAAGTATACGATAGTGTATGGTTGCAGGTTAGAATAGTAAGAATTGTTCATTTCTTCTAGGTATGGCTTTTTTTTTTTTTTTTAAAGACAAAATGAAAGGTGTAGTAGCTCTTTTCTTCAGTTGTGGAGGATGGTGGGTTTTTTTTTTTTTTTTGAGACAGAGTCTCACTTTGTTGCCCAGGCTAGAGTGAGTGCCGTGGCGTCAGCCTAGCTCACAGCAACCTCAAACTCCTGAGCTCCAGGGATCCTCCTGTCTCAGCCTCCCGAGTAGTTGGGACTACAGGCATGCACCACCATGCCCGGCTAATTTTTTCTATATATATATTTTAGCTGTCCATATAATTTCTTTCTATTTTTTAGTAGAGATGGGGTCTTGCTCTTGCTCAGGCTGGTCTCGAACTCCTGAGCTCAAACGATCTGCCCACCTCGGCCTCCCAGAGTACTAGGATTACAGGGGTGAGCCACCGCGCCCGGCCAGGATGGTGTTCTTAAGAAAGAAAACTGATCAAGCCTCACTGTAGTCTAGTAAAAGTGGTTTTTGACATATCAGTATTTATAGTATAGAAACTTCATTTATTCAACACAAGTCAAAATTGTAGTTGGGAAAGCAATTCAAAATGTATGATATTTCAATGGTGGATCAATATTTTTTGTGTTTGTATGGGTTCAGAGAAGCAACTTCTTAAAGTCTGGCAGGAATTACTGATATCTACTTGTAGTCTACTTAAATTAAGTTCATGATTTCCCAAACCTGGTTAATCATCAAAATGGTTTGAAAAGCCTTTTTACCAATTTCTAGCCTTCGTCTCAGATGCACTAAATTTTCTCTAGGGTTGGATCCCAGGATTTTTTTCTTTTTTAAAATGCCTCAGATGATTCTGTTTGGGGAAACACACTGACATCCTGTATCCCATGTCTACCATTCTTAGCATTGGCAATTTGTGAAATGGGCACAAACCCTTTCCTCAAACCTGATCCCAGAATTTTCTTAAGCGTTGTGTGATATTTAGAAGCAGTACTTCAGAAAGTGTTGGAATACATGCAAATTTCTTAAAATGCCCCAGTGTTTAAGTAACTAGAATTAGGTGGACTTAACTTTCACCGACTGTAATGGTACTTCTATTTGGTAAGATTTCATTTATGTGTCTGGATATCAAAATATTTATATTTTAAATATTGCATAATTAAAGGGATAAAATTAAAAGATGTTTTCAGGGGAAGGTAGGAATTAACTAGAATAATAGTTGAAGTTGTCATAAATATGTATTAACTGTATCTTTTTTCTTAGGGAAAACCAAATTTTTAGATTTGTATTATAATAACTATTTTCCTATATTATTTTATAATGTCTTATATGTGCAAATATGCAGACAACTAATAAAATATAGTGTTTGGGGTATACAGTAAGGAAGATATATGGGATAATAAATTCTTAGAATCTATTAAGAACATACTGTTATTTCAAGGTTTTTTTTACTTATTAAAGAAATATTTATTGAGCATCTGTTTTGTGCAAGGGTTCCTGCCTTAAGATACTCAATCAAAGAATCAATTAGAGTACTATATATACTAGGGATAGCACTAGCATACCTGGGATACGGTATGTACATGGAAATATAACAGTTCACAATGATGAGAATATAATGCCTGAGCTGAGTGTTTAAGGAACACAGGGAGAAAGAGATATCAGAAGGAATGAAAGAAGGTATAGCATTCTGAGAAGAAGTAACATCATATGCAGTGGTCTGTGTTACAAGAGAATATTTGAAAGAGTTTTTGTACTCACTATCTTTAGTTCCTTTTCTCCCATTTACTCTTGGTTCTGTTTTCTTACACCATAGCAGTTCTTGTTAAAGTCACCAATGATCTCCATGTTGTCAAATCCAGTGGTCAGTTATCAGTTCTCATCTGTTTTGATTTTTTGTCATAATTTGGCACAGTTGGTCACTCCGACCTTCTTAAGACACTTTCTTACGTGGTATCTGGGACACATCTATTTATTGGTTTACTTATTCTTTCAGCAAATATTTATTGAATACCCATTATTTGCCAGGGCCTATTCTTAGCACTAGAGATATGGCAGTGAACCAAACAGATGAAATCCCCTACCCTCATGGAGCTTCTATATACTGGGTGGGGAGATACAGAATAAACAGGGTAAATTATGTTGTATAAATATACACACATATATATGTATGTATTTTTATATATATGTGTGCGTGTGTGTATGTGTGTGTGTGTGTAGTTTGTAAGAGCTAAGGGGAAAAAAGCAGAAAATGAGAGACTATTGGGAAGAGTTTAGATAGGTATTTATATGGGATGGCCAGGAAGGCCTCACTGTAAATGTGACACTTGAGTAGAGACTTGGAGGTGAGGGAACATGCATGCTGTGTGGATATCTGAGCTGAGGAAAGGCCATCTTAGGCAGAGAGACTGTCGAGAGCAAGTGCCCTAAAGTGGAGTGGGAGTGCCTAGTGTGTTTGAGGAACAGTAAGAAAGTTAGTGTGGCTGGAGTGAAAGAAGTATGTAATGAAGTCTGATGAGCTAATGGTGGTGGAGGCAGATTATGTAGAACCTTATAGACCGGTCCCCACCCGTTTTGGCACCAGAGATGGGTTTCAAGGAAGACAGTTTTTCCATGGATGAGGGATATAGTTTCAGGGTGACTCAAGCACATTACATTTATTGCACACTTAATTTCTACTATTATTGCATTGTAACATATAATGAAATAATTATACAACTCAGCATAATGCAGAATCTAAGGCTGCTGCTGATCTGACAGGAGGCGGAGCTCAGACAGTATTGTGAGTGATGGGGAGGGGCTGTAATACAGATGAAGCTTCCCTGGAGGCTCACCTCCTGCTTGTGTGGCCCTGTTCCTAACAGGCCACTGACTGGTACTGGTCCGCAGGCTTTGGAGACTGCAGTTACAGACTACTGAGAGGATTTTGGCCTTCCCATATGAGACCAGAAGTTATTACAACAATTTAATCAAATTAGTGCCATAATTTGACTTAATGTTTTAACAAAGTCACTCTGGCTCCTATATTGAGAACAGACAGAAGGGGAGAGGCAGGATGGAAGCAGGGAGACCACTTAGGAGACTGTTGAAATAATCCAGTCAAGAAGTATTGGTGGCTTGGACGAGGGCGGTAACAGTGAAAGTAGTGTGAAAGGGTCAAATTCTGGATATATTTTGAAGGTATAGGCAGCATGACTTATTAATGGATCAGATATAAATTGTGAGAGAAAAGAAAGTCAGTGATGATCATACAGTTTTTGGTCAGAACAATTGCAAGAATTGAGTTGCTGGTTACTGAATTGGGAAAGACTGTTGGAAAAGCAACTTTTCCGTTTTGGGAGGAAGGGAAGATCAGAAACTCTGTTTTAAAAGTGTTACATTTGAGATGCGTAATAGATAGTCAGGTGGGGTTGTAAATTAGACAGTTGAACATACATGTCTTTAATTCAGGGAAGCAGTCTGGACTGGTATAAGTTTGGGTGTTATCAGCATATAGATAATATTTAAAATCATAAGTCTAGATAAGATCATTGACAAAGTGAGTATTGACAGAGAAAAGATCTAAAAAATGGATTCCAGTGGCCCTCCAACATTTTAATGTAGGGGAGATGAAGAATTGGCAAAATGTGTCCAGAGAAGCAGGAGGAAAACTAAAAGAATATGGGATCATGGAAGTCAAGTGAAGAGAGTATTACAGGGAGAAAGGAGTAATCAGCTGTATCAAGTAAGGTGAGCAATGTTTCCCCTTATTGGAAGTCTTAGGTGCAATAATTATGTTGTAATCACAAGACTCCTGAGGAGACTGTGTATGTCCAGATTTGGGGAGGGAGAGAAGGGGGAACAGGAAGAAGACAAAATGAATCATATCATTATTAGTATACAAAATTAGGCTCCTTCAAGATTTGTTCCAATATACAACTATTATGTATCCATAAAAAATAATTAGGAAAAAGATTTGTGGCCGGGCGCGGTGGCTCACGCCTGTAATCCTAGCACTCTGGGAGGCTGAGGTGGGCGGATCATTTGAGCTCAGGAGTTCGAGACCAGCCTGAGCAAGAGCGAGACCCCACCTCTACCAAAAATAGAAAGAAATTATATGGACAGCTAAAAATATATATTGAAAAAATTAGCCGGGCATGGTGGCGCATGCCTGTAGTCCCAGCTACTCGGGAGGCTGAGACAGGAGGATCGCTTGAGCTCAGGAGTTTGAGGTTGCTGTGAGCTAGGCTGACGCCACGGCACTCACTCTAGCCTGGGCAACAGAGTGAGACTCTGTCTCAAAAAAAAAAAAAAAAAAAAAAAAAAAAAAGATTTGTTACAGCAGTTTCTACTTGGCTTAGTTATTTAAAAATGGCACAGGGGTGGCAGCTCTAGAGTATTGTTACTCAAAAGTATGGTCTTCAGACTGGCAATGTTAGCATTAACTAGAAATTTATTAGAAATACAGATTCTCTGGTCTTACCCCAAACTTACCAAATTAGAAATTCTAGGTATGGGGCCCAGCAATCAGTTTTAATCACCTCTGGGTTATGTTAATATGGTCTAACATTTAAGAACCACTGCTCTAGATTCCTGATTCTCAATCCTGGTTGCAGAATAGAATCATTTGGAGAGTTAAAAATAAAACAAAACTAGCAATGGCTAAGCCTTACCCAAAGAAATTCTGATTTAATTTGTTTAGAGTCGGGCCCAGATATAGTTCCTTTTTTTGTTATTTGCTTCTGTTTTGAATTTTTCAGCTTCCCAGATGATTCTAATATGAAGCTAGGGTTGAGTACCACTGTCCTAGATAAAGTAGTAATCCATGTTCAGATGGTAGGCGAGGAGTCAACCTTAAAATACTCAGGGCCTCGCCAAATTCATTCACTTACTATTGTGCATTATATAACAATGTGGATAAATTATCAAGACTGGGAGCCTTTAAATACCTTGGGCCTCTTGTGTAAGGCCCTGCATGCTGGACATCTTCTTTGGAGATTTATTACCAAAAAACCAATCCTTAGTATGTTTTTCTTTTCTTTCTTTCTTTCTTTCTTTCTTTCTTTTTTTTTTTTGAGGCAGGGTCTCACTCTGTCACCATGGCTAGAAAGCAGTGGTAAGATCGTAGCTCACTGCAACTTCAAACTCCTGGACTCAAGTGATCCTCCTGCGTCAGCCTCGTGAGTAGGTGGGGTTACAGGTGTGCTCCACCGTGCCCGGCTAATTTTTGGTAGAGACAGGGTCTCATGCTTCTCAGGCTGGTCTTGAACTCTTGACCTCAAGCAATTCTGCTTCAGCCTCCCAGAGTGCAAGGATTATAGGCATGAGCCACTGTGCCCGACCTAATTCTTAGTATGGTTTTCTGTTGATAAATCTGCTCAGTATCATAATGGGATGAAAACACTAAAAGACGTATACCTTGTATCATCAGTTTAGAAAAATGCTCACTCACAAGGATCCTGTAAGGTCATAATTATGTCCATAATTATTTGCATCCTGGAGGATATCAAGTGAGGTCTACTATAACCCAGTGCCCCAGGTGATGATTTCAACAGACTCATGGAATAATTGCAGTGAGTTTTGGCTGAATGGCTTGGATCATGGAAAGCCGAAGATTGTCCATTAATAACTTTCCATTTTGGAGCCAGGATCTGTAGTCAGAAATAGACCAATCATCCAATATGTTAATGTTTGGTGGGGCATGTAAATGCCCGTCAGAAGGACAGATCATCCCCACTCTATAAAATTCTCAGTGGATGATCTTGCATGGACAGTTAAAACAGCACCCTAAGGCTGGGCACAGTGGCTTATGCTTATAATCCTAGCACTTTGGGAGGCTGAGGCAGGAGGATTACTTGAGGCCAGGAGTTCAAGACCAGCCTGAGCAATATATTGAGACCACACCTCTACAAAAACTAGAAAAATTAGCCAGGTGTGGTGGCACAGAGCTGTGGCCCCAACTTCTCAGGAGGCTGAGGCAGGAGGATTGCTTGAGCCTGGGAGTTTGAGGTTGCAGTAAGCTATGTTGGTGCCACTGCACTCTAACCCTGGCGACAGAGCAAGATACTATCTCCAAAAAAACAAACAAACAAACAAACAAAAAAAAAACAACACAAAAACAAAAAAGCACTCTAGGTTTATGTCCAGTCAGGGCAAGGTACCTGGAATAATGTGTTTCGGAGGGATTGAAACTACACATTGCCACTAACCAGGCATGAATCAGCCACTAACAGCTGACTGGCATCCTTTTAGTCCAGCAAGTATCCTCCATTGTGTCTTTATGGATCAATATTTTGAAACAGCATAAGACTGACAAGGGGTTATACCTAGCCTATACAAAGAAGTTGCCTTGGCTACGATGAAGTCTATTCTAATTAAAGGGTGGAACATGGCATGATCATATTGGCCAAAGACAGTAAGAACTGGAACAAAAGCCTTAATAACTCTTGGATTGCCTATTTACAGTATCACCATCAGTTGACCAATATAATTTAAAGGTGGATTGGATTGTTAAAAGATCAAATGAAAAATAGTGCTCACCTTACAACACGGGCATGCAGATACATCTGAAGTAGTAATCATGGGGTAAAAACACTAAATAATTGCTTGATGTTGGTTGACTGCTAGAATAAAGGATAGGCATGGGACTGAAGGTGGACAGTCTGCCTTGGATCTGTCTATTTTAGAGACTATAGGCAGGAAATTCATAACACCACTGAATTCTTAGTTTTTTTTCTAGAATGGGCAGCTCATATGCTGGATTGGCAAACAAGAGGAGATGTTAACTCGTATTTCACTCTAAAAGTTATCTTGTTCTTCACAATCTGGGGACGAATACCTGATTTTACTTTAATCTAGAAGTTGGAGAATGTAGGAATAAAACAGAGGGGCAGGTTGGATGTGAGGTGAGAATTCTGGATTGTACCACTGTCAAGGTATGGATGATGTCAAGCTCTGGTTGGAGCGGAGAAAGGGAGGGCCATAGTCATGTGTACTGGAAATATGGAATGTGTAGCAGAACCTACCTGAAATTAAAGGCCCAGAAATAAACTGATGGCAAGAGAAGCATACATCCTAACCTGCTTCCCAAATGAGTTAGAAGAACTGAGATGCATGATTGCCATCCATCTCCTTGTCAGAGAAATCCTGCTACTCTTCCTGGTCCTGGGAATCATGTACCTACTTCACTTCCCACCCATCGAAGACATTCATTCCCAGCCTCAAATTCATTGGAATTTGTCTCTTTCCATGCCTTTGAAAGCACTTTCTTTCTTGGTCAAGAGATACAATACTATACATCACTGCCTTTGGTATGGAAAGTTGCATTACATATTAATTTCAGCGTATGGAAGGTGATGACAATTGCCACAGGCAATGAAGAATTTTGCAGCTTTTACTTAGTGTAATTTTGCTCATAGAATTATTTAACTTAGCCACAAGTGATGATGTAACCAGGTCTAACCACTCAGTGTTCATATCTTTATAGTAAAGGTGATCAGAGAGCAGGGTATAATTCCTAACCAGGAGTGGAAAGTAGAAGACCATTCTAAGTCTTGCAGTACAGGGTGATAACTAACTACAGAGTTCCCAAACTGGTCATCATTACTTGGTTGCAAAGTGACTTTGCTAATTATTAGTTAACCCATGAACAATGAACTTAACACATAAAACACCATAGATGGTGGCACTACTGACATAGTAAGAAATTTTATCTGGAACCTGGATGTTAGATTCAGATGACATGCTTTTGCAAAAGACAATTTTTGCAGTCATATAAAGAAACTATGTAGAAGTTTGAGGTCAACATAATGGGGAGTATGAGAGACTTGGTAGGCTCCCTCTTATTATTGTATTATTGTATTTTTAAAATTAGTAATATACATTTGTTACAAAAAATCGAAAGGTGTAGACAAATGTTACCCACAATCTTGCAATCTAGAGATATTACTATTGTGTTTTGGATTATTCCCTACTAAGCTTTTTTGATGCATGTACTCTTAAGTAATTGAGGTCACACTGTATATAAAATTTGGATTCTGTGCTTTTTATTTAACATTATAATATAAGCTTTTCCTAGTATTATGAAAAATCCCCATACTTTTGGTGTTTTTTTTTTTTTTTTTTTTAGAGAAGGTCTCCCTGTGTTGCCCAGGCTGGAGTGCAGTGGCTATTCATGGGTACAGTCCCCCTACTGATCAACACAGGAGTTTTGCCCTTCTCTATTTCTGACCTAGGTTAACTCACCCCTCCTAAGGCAACCTGGTGGTCCTCTCCTCCCAGGAGGTCACCATATGGATATGGAACTTAGCATGGACACCCAATTGTAATAGCACACTACAGCCCAGAACTGGGCTCAAGCAATCCTCCCTGTCAGCCTCCCAAAGTGTTGGGATTATAGGCGTGAGCCACTGTATCCAGCCTCATTTCTTAAATGTTAGACATTTAAGTGGTTTTTCAGTTTTTACTGTTAGAAAAGATGATGCAGTGAAAAAAATTGCATATAATGGTTTTTTTGTATTGAGGATTATTTTATTCAAAAAATGTATCACTAGCAGCTTCCTTGGAAATTTGGTTAACAAATATTAATTGAATACTTGCTGTGTGCCAGTCATTGTTGTAGGTGCTTAGGATTTAATATGAACAAAAAGGGCAGTCTCTGTCCTATTGAAGTATATATCCTAGTGGGGAAGTGTAAGATAATAAATGTAGCCGGGCACGGTGGCTCATGTCTGTAATCCTAGCCTTCTAGGAGGCTGAGGCAGCAGTATTGTTTGAGCTCAGGAGTTCGAGACTAACCTGAGCAAGAGTGAGACCCCCGTCTCTAATGAAAAAAAAAAAAAGATAATAAATGTATGATAGTAATTTTAGATAGTTGATAACTACTATAAATAAATTAAGATAATGGGGCCTGGCAGAGGGGTTCATACCTGTAATCCCAACACTTTGGGAGGCTGAGATGGGAAGACAGCTTGAGGCCAGGAATTTGAGACCAGCCTGAGCAACATAGCGAGACTGTTTATACAAAAAACTTTAAAATTAGCCAGGTGTGGTGGTATATGCCTGTAGTCCCAGCTACTCAGGAGGCTGAGGTAGGAAGACCTCTTGAGCCCAGGAGTTGGAGGCTGTGGTGAGCTATGATTATGCCGCTGCACTCTAGCCTGAACCACAGAGTGAGTTCCTATCTCTAAATGAATGAATGAATGAATGAATGAAATGGGTAGAATATATTGGCATGACTAGGGATAGTTAGAGAAGGCTTCTCTGAGCAAGTTACATTTGACCTAAAGGATGAATGATATGAATGAGGCAAAGATTTGGAACAAGATTCAAGACAAAGACTTTGAGAGCCTAATTAGCTTGGCCTTTATAAGGGACGGAAAGGCCAGTGTAGCTGAAACATAATTAACAGAGGAAATATGGTAGAAGTTAAGGATCAAGAAATAGGTGTGGGCATATTTTATAGAACATTGTAAGTGTCATCTTAGGGATTTTGGGCTTTATTCTAATTCAATAGGAAGCTATTGGAGGGTTTTAACCAAGTGAATGATGGGATCAGACTTATATTGTTTTAAAAGATCACTCTGGCTATGTTGAGAAAGCCTCAAACTAAAGGGGAGGAATAAAGGAAGAAATGTGGGTAGTCAGAAGGCTACTGAACTGGTTCTGATTTAAGATGAATGCTGGCCCAGAGTAAGGTTGTAGCAGAGATGAGGGTGATGATAGAGTCAGTAGGACAGGGTAATGGAATGCATGTGATGAATGAGGAAAAGAGAAGTGGCAAGAATGAAATTTAGATCCTTGGTCTGAGCAAGTGAATGGATCATAATATCATTTACTAAGGAGAAGAGGAGCAGATTGGGAGGGTGAGAATGGAAGAAATAAAATTGTCTTTTAAGTGTGTGAAATATGAGGTACCTATCCATTGCTGTGACCTAGGTATATGAAGTTGGGGGTTATCACTGTATATATGCATTTAAGACCACGGGATTGGATGAAATCACTTGGTAAAGAAAGGGAAGACAAGTAAGGCAAAGCCCTGAGATACTTTAACATTCAGAAGTTGGGGGCGGGAGGTAAGGCCTAGCAAAGGAGACAGGAAAGGAAGGGCCGATAGAGTATGGAGTCAGGAAAGCCTAAAGAGGAAAGTGTTTCAAAAAGGGAAGAGTGGTCATTTGTGTCAAATACTACAGAGAAGTAGAGGAGAATAAGGGCATACAGTTTACCATTAGGTTGACAAGGTCACATATAACCTTGAAAAAACCGTTTCAGTGCAGGAGAGAAGGGACAAAAGCCTACTTGGAATACATTGAAACAGTAAAGAGTAAAAAAGATGAGACAGCTCTTTTGAGGAGTTTTGCTATAAATGGGGAGCACAGAAATGGAGTGATAGGTGAGGGGTCAAGGGAGTTTTTTCTTTTTAATAGGTATATTTGAATGCTAATAGGAATGACTCAGTAGTGAGAATACAATAATTCCACAAAGCATAGTTTTAGGAATAAAGTACTTGAACGTAAGGAGAATGAGATCCAGAATACAAGGGAGGAATTCAAGGAGTAGAGACATTTCTTCCATTTTACAAGAGGGTAGTAATTTGAAGGTGTATAGAATAGGAATATACCTTCAAATGGTTACTTCTATCATCTGTCTCCCAAACTAATCCATAAATATCATTGAATTTCACTATATGTTCAGCAATATATTAGGCATTATGTGGATAAAACTTAACTATAAGATATTAAGTTGACCTTAAGGATACCTGAAAAACACTCATGCTTTCATTCTGATTAAGAAAATTGGAGCTATCAGAAGAAAATCTTCAGATTCCACCCACCCATCAGCAACACAGCTAGGTCCTACCTCAGTCCCTCTACTTGTGCATTAGATCTCCCCTTTCTTGCCTGCTCCGGAAATTCTTGCCTTCACCTACATCAGTATTTTTGCTCTATATTGGATGATCTCTTTTCAACAAATGATGTTACAAACAACTGAATATTATGAGGAAGAAAATGAACCTCAACATATAGCTTGCCATATATGAAACTTAACTGAAATTGGGTCATATGTTTTCAGTGTGAGAGCTAAAGCTATGAAATTTCTAGAGAAAAACATAGGAAATAGAACACAAAAAACATGAATTATAAAAAGTAAAATTATATATTGAACCTATTAAAAAACTTATCAGATTTCCAGGTAACTGAAGACAGTTGTGGATTTGTAGTAAGTAACCTCCCAGAATCTCTTCCCCAGACAATACAGATCACTTCATGACCATGAACTTTCTATGCGAACCATAGCCTCAGCATTACTTAAACAGAGACTACCAAAACAGCAAAATAACTGTAAGTAAAAAGAGAAAAAGAAACAAATTCCAGATGCAGTTTCACAAGCTCTCTCCTCTCTCCTCTGCTGAGCTTTGTGGGCAGTAACTAACCTAAATGTCTGAAAAACAGTATCTTAACTGGATACTGTAAGGATAAAGACAAAATGACCTGCACATAATGCCATAATCTGTTTAGTAAAATTTTTCCTCACAGGCCTATCAATTCTGAAATGCCTCTGTATATACTAAAATTAAATAAATAAATAGACTATAGATTATGAACACCTAGTTTCTCATTTTTGTAGGAGGACGTTATAAATAAGGAAAGGGAGAAGTCTTAAATGAACTCTGTGATTTTGGATTAGAATCAAAGGTATTGAAATAAACTCACAATATATAGATAGATACAGAATGTGTCTATACAGAATACAGAATGTGCGTTAGTTTATATTCATATATTTCCTAGCTCTGTCTGCTGAGACAGCCAAGAAGCACTAACACTCCAGTAATAATGATCACGTCTAACACCCAGATCTTGTTCTTTAAACACCTTTCTCCAATTGAAAAAAAAAAAAAAGAAAAAAAAATAGGGCTTCCTTGGTAAGTAGTTGATTATAGGGCTGGGACAGGAAAAATACTGGAATATTTTATGGTGCAATAAAATTAAGTGCTCAAAAGAGATGGTGGTTTATTGAAAGATTCCACGTTAAGAAAATAGAAAAACAGGAGCAAACTAAACTCAAAAGCAAACAGATAGTAGGAAATAATAGAGAGCAAAAATTAACATAAACAGCAGAAAAATCAAACCAAAAGCTAGTTCTTTGAAAGGATTGATCAAATTGATAAATTTCTATCTAGACTGACAAAAGAATAAAAAGAAGACAGAAATTGCCATCAGGATATCACTACTGACCCAAAGACATTAAAAGGATAATGAGGGAATACTGTTAATATAAATAACTCTCTATACATATACCTTTGACAGCTTAGGTAAAGTGGACTATTTCCTTGAAAGATAAACCATCGAACTCACCAAGATGAAATAGATAAAATGAAGAGCCTATATCTATTAAAGTAATTGGATTTGTAGTTCTTGGTCCAGATTGTTTCCCTGATTTTTCTGCCAAACATTTAAAGAAGAAATAATACCAATTCCACGCAATCTTTTACAAAAATTCAAAGAAGAAAGACTACTTCCCAACTCTTTTTGTGAGGCTGACATTACTCTAATATAAAATCCAGGCAAACATTAGAAGAAAAGGAAACTACACGCCACTGTCCCTTTTTAACATAGATGTTAAAATTCTCAACAAAATAAGCTAATAAGCAAATAAAATGCATCAATAGGTCATATATCATGACCAGGTAGGATTCATTCCAGGAATACAAGGCTGATCCAACATTTGAAAATTAATCAATGTAATTCACTATGTTGACAGACTAAAGAAGAAAAACCACGTGATCATCTCAGTAGATGCAAGAAAAGCATTTCACAAAATTCAGTGTCTATTCATGTTTAAAAAAATGCTTAGCAAACTAGGAATAGAAAGCCACTTCCTTAACCCAACTATAAAAGCATCTATAAAAATGCCTAAAACTAAGTTCATGCACAATGGTAAGAGACTGAATGTTTTCCTTATAAGATCAGGAGAAAAACAAGAATGCCCTCTTTTACCACTCCTCATTAAACAGTGTACTAAAAGTTCATGCCAATGCAATAATGAAAAATAGAAACAAATGGCTTACAGAAAGGAAAGGAAGGAATAAATTATCTCTGTTCCTAGATAACATGATTACCCACCTAGAAAAATCCAAATAATATATCAAATGCTCCCTGCCAAAAAACACAACTCCTAAAACGAAATGAATTTAACAAGGTCACGGTATACAAGGTCAACATGCATAAATTGGTTGTATTTCTGCATACTGGCAGTGAACAATTGGAATCTGAAATTTTAAAACGATACCATTTACAATAGCTCAAAAATATCTTGTATAAATTTTGCAAAATCTATGCAGAGTCTGTACTGTATACTAAAAACTATAAAATGAAGCTGAGAAAGATCAAAGAATACCTAAAAAATGAAGGGAGGGACATACTGTGTTTATGGATTGGAAGACTTAATATAGTTAAGATGTCAGTTCTCTTAGAAGTGATTGATAGATTTAATGAAATCCCAATCACAGTCGCAACAAGATATTTAGGATATACAGCTGATTCTAAACTTTATAGGAAAGGTGAAGTAACTAGAACAGCCAAAGCATTCTGATAAAGAACGAAATTGGGGGACTCACAGTACTCAATTTTAAGGCTTATTATAAAGCTATACTCATCAAGGCAGTGTGGTATTGATGAAAGGATAGATACATAGATTAATGGAACAAAAATGTAGGGTACAATTTGTGAGAAATTAACACAGATATGGTCAATTGATTTTTAACAAAGGTGCATTGACAATTCAATGGAAAAAAGAAGTCTTTTCAACAAATGGTGCTGGAACAATTGGATGCCATAAGAGAAAAAAAATGAACCTCAACCTACATTACACCTTATACAAAAATTAACTCAGAATGAATCATAGATTTAAATATGAAATGTAAAACTAAAACTTTTAGAAGAAAACATAAGAGGAAATCTTTACTACTTTTGGTTAAGTAAAAGCATGGTCCATAAAACAAAAATTTGATGAACTGGACTTCGTAAAAATTTTAAAAATGTTTGCTCTGTGAAAGAAACTGTTAAGAGATTGGAAAGAAAAGCTACAGCTTGGGAGAAAATATTTTCAAGTCACATATGACAAAGGAACCTGTATTAAGAATATATTAAATACTTTGAAAACGCAAAACTATAAAGATAATCTAAAATGGCTAGAAGTCTTGAACAGATAGATTATAAGAAACATCACTCAATATCATTAGTCTTCAGAGAAATTGAAATTAAAAAGACAGACACCCCCCCACCAACAATTAGTGGGAATGTGAAGCAACTGGAATTTTCATACATTGCTGATAGGAGTGTAACATGGTACAACAGATGTGGAAAACTGACAATTTCTTATAAATCTAAACATGCACCCACCCTATCGTTTTTCTTTAAGGTGACTTTGAGTATCTCTGGAGTATTGTATGTAGATTTCATAGTTAAACCATTAGGAACTTTCTATTTTTCCTTCCCAATTTCCAAGTGTAGGGAAATTTCCCTCACAGTACTTATTGTAAATTTATGCCCTTTTTGAAGATGAGAAAACGGGTGAGAAGCCTGTAAGGAGCAGAGGCAGAGTTTTAAACTTAGGTCTGACTTCAAAGGTTTTCTTTGTGTAAATCTTTGTACTCAAAAGTATACACAGAATGTAATTACAGTACTCTTTCAACTTTTTTAAATGATTGAGATAGAATTCACATAACATAAAATTCACACTTTAAGTGCACAATCCAGTAGTTTTTAGTATAGTCACAAAGTTATGCAACCATAACCACTATCTAATTTCAGAACATTTTTTATCACCCATAAAAAATTCCCATGCTCATTAGCAGTCCTTCTCCATTCTCCTCTCCCTCTGGCCATGGCAACCACTAATCTCCTGTCTTTATGGATTTGCTTATTCTGGACATTTCGTAAAAATGGATTCATACAATGTGTGACCTTTACATGTCTTTTTTCTTTGACTTAGTGCAATGTTTTCAAGGTTCATCCATGTTGTAGTATGAGTGCTGTATTCCTTTCTGTTGTCAAATAATATTCTATTGTATTGATACCACATTTTATTTATCCATTATTCAATTGATGAACATTTGGATTATTTTCACTTTTTGGCTATTATAAATAATGCTGCTGTGAACATCTGTGTACAAGTTTTGTGTGGACATATATTTTCATTCTGCTTGGGAATATACCTAGAGATAGAATTGCGGGATCATATTGTAACTCTGTTTAGTCTTTTGAGGAGATGTCAAATGATTTTCCAAAGTGGCTGCATCATTTTATAATCCCACAAGCAATGTATGAGGGTTATAATTTTTCCACATCCTTACCAAAACTGCATATTTTCTGTCTTTTTTTTCATAGAAGTGGTATATCATTGTGATTTTAATTTGCATTTCCCTACTGCGTGCTATGTTGAGCATCTTTTCATATGTCTTTTGTTTATCTTTGGGGAAGTGTCTGTTCAAATCCTTTGTCCATTTAAAAAAAATTGGTTTATTTGTGGTTTTATTGTTGATTTGTAAGAATTCTTTATATATTCTGGATGCAAATCCCTTGTCACATATATGCTCTGCACATATTTTCTCCCATTCTGTGGGTTATGTTATAATGTTCTTGATGGTTGCCTTTTAAAGCATAAAAGTTTTTAATTTTGATCAAGTCCATTTTGTCTATTTTTCTTTTGTCACTTCTGCTTTTAGTGTCATATCTAAGAAACTGTTGCTTCATGCAAGGTCAGTAAAATTTATGCCTATGTTTTCTTCTAAGAGTTTTATAATTTTAGCTTTTACATTTAGGCCTCTGATCCATTTTGAGTTGACTTTTGTATATATTTTGAGGTATGGGTCCAAATTCATTCTTTTGTTTGTAGATATTCAGGTATCTCAGCACTATCTATTGAAAAGATCATTCCCCTTCGTGCCCACTGTTGAATTGTCTTGGCACCACCCTTGTTGAAACAATTGATCATAAATGTATGAGTTTATTTCTGGACTTCCAATTCTGTTTCATTGATCTGCATGTTTACTCTTATGCCAGCATCACACTTATCTTGATTACAGTTTTGGAGTAAGTTAATAAGTTTTGAAATTGTAAACTGTGAGTCTTCCAACTTTGTTGTTCTTTTTTCAAGATTGTTCTGGCTATTCTGGGTCTTTCTGAATTTTAAAATCAGCTTGTCATTTTCTATAAGAAAGGCTGGGATTTTGACTGGGATTGTGTTGACTCTATAGATCAATTTAGGAAGTGTTACCACCTTAAGAATATTACGTTCCTTCAAGCCTAGAACATGAGATGTCTTTCCATTTATTTAGATCTTTTAAAATGTCTTTCAGTGGGATTTTGTAATTTCCACTTTACAAGTCTTAAACTTTGTTAAATTTATTCTTAAGTGTTTTATTCCTCTTGATGCTACTGTACATGGCATTGTTTTCTTGATTTAATTTTTGGATTCTTCTTTGCTAATTTATAGAAATGCAGTTGATATTTCATATTGATATTATATCCTGCAACTTTGCTGAACTCATTTATTAGCTATCTTTTTTCTTTTCTTTTTTTTTCTGTTTCTTTGTTGATGAATTCCTTAAGATTTTTTATATATAAGATCATGTTATCTGTAAGGAGAGATATTTTACTTCTCCCTTTTGTTTTTTTACCTGGCCTAATTGCCCTGGCTAGAATATCCAGTACCTTGTTGAATGAAGCGGCAAGAGCTGACATCCTTGTTTTTTTTTCTTGTACTTATTGGGATAGCTTTCAGGCTTTCATCATTAAATATGTTGTCAGCTGTGGAGTTTTATAGATGCCCTTTATTAGGTTAAAGAAATTCCGTTCAGTTCCTAGTTTGTTGCGTGTTTTTATCATGAAAGGGGCTGGATTTTGTCAAATGATTTTTCTGTGTCTATTGAGATGAATTTTTTTTCTCCTTTATTATGTTAATATGCTATATTTGTTGATTTTCGTATGTTGAACCAACCTGAGTATTCCCACTCATCTTTTCTCCCACTGGTTACTCATTTAGTATTCCCTGACTTGATGAATACCACTCCAAACTCTTCAAACGCCCAAGCCAGGAACCCAAGAGCCATCTTAGACCTTTTTCTTTCCCTTTCGCTCTACATCCAATCTGTTGATTTTGTTTATTAATATCTTTCTAACTTTTCCCCTTCCAGTTCATTCTCCATCCTGATGCCAGGAGTGATTTTTTTTTTTTAATTTCAAAGGCAAATCTGATATTCTAATCTACTTATGGAAAAATTTATCAGATAGAAATTTATATTTGTTCCTTGCCTTCTGCTGATGTACATAAACCATTACTATTAGCTCTTTGACTTATTTTTTAAAGACTCAGATTACTTTCTGTGAATTATAGGTGACCTTTCTGTTTCTTAAAATGGGATTTGTAATTTAAGTGTTAATGTTTTAGGAAGAATGCTACTAAATGCTATTTTGGGACATTAATACTTGGTCTAACTTTATCCAATAAAAAGGAATAGTGAAATCAGAGAGAAGGCTTAAAAACAGGTGAATACCAAATGAGAAAATGGCTTGTGGTAGGGTTGTTACTAACTTGTTGCTGTGGTTCAATTGATCCCTTATGAGAGTTCTTTTCTTAAGAAGTTTACACACACTATATCATATTACAGGGATTATGAAGGGTATAATTACTTTTTCAGATATATATTTTTCTGCATATTATGGGGGTACAAAAGTTTAGGTTACATATATTGCCCTTGCCGCCCCCCCCCCCGTCCCCACTGAATCAGAGCTTCAAGCGTGTCCATCCCCTAGATGGTACGCATCACACTCATTATGTATGTATACACCCATCCCCTCCCCCCCCACATTTGCCCGGCACCCAATTAATGTTATCCCTAAATGTACTCTTAGGTGATGATCAGTGAAACCAATTTGATGGCGAGTACATGTGGTGCTTATTTTTCCATTCTTGGGATATTGCACTTAGTAGAATGGGTTCCAGCTCTATACAGGAAAATACAAGAGGTGCTATATCACCATTGTTTCTTATAGCTGAGTAGTACTCCATGGTATACATATACCACATTTTATTAATCCACTCATGTATTGATGGGCACTTGGGTTATTTCCACATCTTTGCAATTGTGAATCGTGCTGCTATGAACATTTGAGTGCAGATGTCTTTTTTATAGAATGTCTTTTGTTCTTTTGAGTAGATGCCTAATGGCATTGCTGGATCAAATGGTAGGTCTACTTGTATCTGTTTAAGATATCTCCATATTGCTTTCCACAGAGGTTGCACTAGTTTGCAGTCCTATCAGCAGTGTATGAGTGTTCCTCTCTCTCCATATCCATGCCAACATTTATTGTTTTGGGACTTTTTGATAATGGCCATTCTCACTGGAGATAAGTGATATTTCATTGTGGTTTTGATTTGCATTTCCCTGATGATTAGAGATGCTGAGCATTTTTTCATGTGTTTGTTGGCCATACTTCTGTCTTCTTTTGAAAAATTTCTATTCATTGCCTTTGCCCAGTTTTTGATAGGGTTGTTTGATTTTTTCCTTGCTGATTTTCCTGAGTTCTAAATAGATTCTAGTTATCAGCCCTTTACCGGATGTGTAGCAGGCAAAATTTTTTTCCCCATTCTGTAGGTTGTCTGTCTGTTCTCATGACAGTTTCTTTGGCTGTGTAGAAGCTTTTTAATTTAATCAGGTCCCATTTATTTATTTTTGTTGTTGCTGTGATTGCCTTTGGGGTCTTCCTCATAAATTCTTTGCTTAGGCCAATGTCTATAAGAGTTTTTCCCACATTTTCTTCTAGAATTCTAATAGTTTCACACCTTAGGTTTAAGTCTGTTATCCACCGTGATTTGATTTTTGTGAGAGGTGAAAGGTGCAGGTCTTGTTTCAGTCTTCTACATGCGGCTTTTTCAGATATATTATTTTCAGATATATTATTGAAGTAGTAACTCTTAGTGTGGATTTTTATATGTTTATTTTAAATCCAAATTATTTAAAATTGATAAAGTATAATGTTCACATTGGCATTTATATATACTATAAATGGCAAATACTATAAAAACTCTATAAATAATTTTTAAGTCTTATTTGTTTATTTATTTCTTTATTTTGCAGCCTTGCATTACATCCTGAACGAGTATTGGTAGCAACAGGACAAGTTGGGAAAGAGCCTTATATCTGTGTTTGGGATTCGTATACTGTGCAGACCATATCAATTCTAAAGGATGTTCATACACACGGTATAGCTTGCTTAGCATTTGACTTGGATGGCCAGGTATGTGATAATTTTTTCCCTTTTTTTATATTATGTTTTTAAAATGTGTACTATAAATATTAAATTGGAAAGCAATTGGTAAAAGTGTTTGTTTACCCAAGGGTGGAAGTGGTTAGGTGGGGTGGGTGGTTGATGTATATAAGAAAAATAAGAACAGGGGATTTTTATTTCATCATATCAAGAATTTTCTCAGTTGTATTAATTACTACCTTGAAAGCCAAAGAGATCCTGATTCAGTAGAATACTACCTGGTTGTTACAGAAAATTTTATATATAACTCTTGTCCAGGTAGGGTATTTTGATAGGACAGATAGAAGATGTCTTAGGAAAATTAAGTTTCTCTAAGTAGAGCTTTTCATATTTTAATTTGCAGTTACTTTAAAGGTTATCTATTAATATTATATTTTTATTGAACAGAATGAGGTAATTCCTATGAGTTATTTTTATACAAAATCAAAGTTCAAAACAAAAAATGTATAATAATTATCACTCCTCTGACTCATCAGTTTCCAAATTATTGTCTACTTCTAGTCAATGATTTTTATAAAGTTAAATAAGCCAAGAGCTTTTCTAGGGTGCTTTTATGAAAGTTGTTATAACTAAAATATATTTTAAAAGTTAGCAGTAAGAAGTTGGATTTTTCAGGTGTGATTAATTTATAGTCTTTAAAATTATTTTAACTTCTAGAAAAAATTAAGTTGCCTGCTTTTCAATTCATAAAACTAGTTTTGTAGATCTAGATTTTACAGAAACAGATTACAGTGTATTCTAGCCCCTTGAAAATGATGGCCAGTATATGTTTATATATTACTCTGAGGAATAGCTACTTTAAGTAGCCTAGGTTATGCTTTCTGACAAGAGATGACTTTCTGGTAAGGGGTCTATAAAGACTCAATTAGAGCCTCTTATTTGGGAAAAAAATGTGCTTCCAGGTTTAATATGATTACATAGTGGTGATTGACAATTGCAGAAACTTAATTCATGTCTCATTTTTGCTATTATCTTTCAAGTCTTTTAATGTCCTCATATCACAATTTAATTTTCTGAGTATACTTACTCTTTACCTACTTTACAGGAATATAAAATATAAAACAAACCTACAAAGTTGTTTCTAAAAATCATTTATTTAAGGTGTTATTGAAATTCAAAATATTTCAACTGTAAGTTTCTGTATACTTTGAGTATAGATATTCTTTACTTTAAAATTGCCCTTTTAAAATGTAATATATTGCATTGCTGTGGAATTTCTTTTATATATCCAAGGAGAAATCACACCCATAGCTTTTACTAGTTGGAAGCCTTTAATTTTGCTTATTTGGAACAACTTATAAGAAAAATCTTGAGTACATGTATTTTATTATCACAGATCTTTATGAGAACATGTTACTTAAAATTTTAAGATTATAAAAACATAACAGCTAAAAGATATCGAGCACATACTAAGTGCCAGGCATTATACTAAGCCTGGATTATCTCATTTAATCCTCATAACAACCCTATGAAATAGATACTATTATTATCTCTATTTTACAGATAAAGAAACTGAGACTTAGAGAGGTTAAATAACTTGCCCCATGTTACACAGCTAGTAAATGGAGCCAGAGCGGGAACCCAGGTCAGTCATACTCCAAAGCTCATGTTTTTAACAGCAATGCTCTACTGCCTCCCAAACATGTAACTTAGGAAGTAGTCATTTATATTTCAAAAGGAATTCATCTATTTTAAGTACAGTTTAAGCTAAAATGGAAGGAACTGCTACCAATTGAAGATTAAGTTAAGAAGAGTATCTCAAATTATGTTAATGAAAAGCTTTAACTTAAAAAATATATTTGAGAGAACATATATATCTATTTGCTTATATCTATCAACTGTTTATGGGATACCAACTAGAAAATAGTGTATAAGTTTTACATTTTCTACTATATTTGAAACTATAAAAGTGATCATTTAAGATTTATCTAATGAATGGGTTTCCCAGTTGGTGGTAATGCTGAATGTTCTTTTTCCAGTGGCTTTCTTCTAATGAATTGACTATCCACACTAATACTGGCAGTCTGCCTTATTGAAGATAATCAGGGCCAGAAAAGGCTATCTATATAAATCCACATCAAACAGGGACTAAAATTTTATAATAAATGGGAGAGGGGGTAAATTTAACTGTTACTTTATCTTGAAAATATAACCATAATTTATAAAAACACATTTCTCATAATAAAATCTAAGTTATAGTTACGACTCTTATTTATAGAATGAACTAAGAATGACTTTTTTTAACCTAATTTTGTCAGTTATATAGTGGTATAAAGTAAAATGCTGCAGTTTACCTTTGACTTTTGGCATGTGATTATAAAGAGAGTCATTTTTGCAAAAATGTTAGGGGATGGGTTTACTGGTTTTTCCAAGGCTTTTTAGTAATCACTCAATATCTAGACATAGCTCAAGTCCTATTTTATTATTCTTGAATTTTGTTCTCTTATTGCTGTGCTAGATCCTAACTTCTAATGGCTTTATGCATGAGTTGACCAGTATTTACTCCATTAAGCCCTGTATCTTCTATAAAATTTGTGATTTTACTTTGTAACATTGTAATGATTAGTTCTTATATAATAAACACTGAGATCATCAGGGCCTCCATACTAGAATCTTTTAAGTTTAATTGCTCTTTATTTAAATATGTTTCATAATTGTAGGAACTCATGGGAGCTTCTAGTGTGTACTGAGACATTTTTCTTATTTATTTGATGTGCTAGAATTTTGTATAGATACTTCCAATTCAATTAATGGACACAAATAAGATTTTGTTTGGGAATAGGATCAGTGAAGAGTTTGAGAAGCTGGATAGAGGATTTTTTATCTGGTTTTCCCTCTCCCTCTCTAATTCTTACTTCATAGTTATATTTTATTTTATTTTATTTAAAAATTTTTTTTTTAAATGGGGGTCTCTCTGTGTTGCCCAGGCTGAACTTAAACTTCTGGACTCAAGCGATCTTCCTGCCTCAGTTTCCGGAGTAACTGGGACTACAGGCCTCCACTGCCATGCCTGGCTGTTTCCTTATCCTTAAAGGAGCCTTTCCTTTGTCTACTTCTTAAATGTCAGTGTTCTTTGGGAGTCTCTAGCCTTCTTTTCTTTTCACTTTACTTACTTTCTCTGGGTGATTATCTAGGCCCATGACTTTAACATACATATCAATTAACAGTGACTCTGTTTTTTCTCCTCAACACCAAATATCCTCCCCGCCTCATTGAATGTTCTATATTACACATTTAAAACTGAATTCTCTCTTTATTCTAACTGTATCAAAAACCAAAACCAACTATTTCTCCTGGCTTCAGACCTCTCCAGCCTTGTCTCTTGCCACTTTCAGATTGACACTCCTCCCTTCAGCCATGTTGAATTACTGGCACTTTCTCAAAAGCACCATGATCTCTGTAATCTTGAGGTCCTTTGGTCTGAAATGCACTTTCTATGTAACATTGACCATATGCCAGGCGCTCTTCTAACTTCTTTAAATATATATATATATATGTGTTAGTGTTAATTTTCATATTACTCCATTAAGTCCTTTTATTTATACCCATTGAATAGGTGAGGAAAGTAAGGTAGAGAAAGGCTAAATAACTGCCCAAAGTCATCCAGCTTGTAAGAGGTGGTGTTCACACCTAGGCAATTTGGTACCAGAATCTCTGCTCTAAACCACAGTTTGGTAAACTTGTTATAACAAGTGAGATAGTAAATATTTTAAGCTTTGTGTGCCATATGGTCTTTGTTGTAGCTACTTAGCTTTGCACTGTAGTGTGAAAACAGACAACACATGAAAGAGTGGCTGTGTCTGTATTTTAGTAAGACTTTATTTACAAAAACAGAGTGAAGGGAGGATTTGGCTTGAGAGCTGTAGTTTGCTGACCCCTGTTCTAAACCAGTACTTTTCAAAGTGTGTGTTGTGGGTTGTTCCTCACATTTTTCTTGTGATTTCTCCTTCGACCCTTCAGTTACTTAGAAGTATGTTAATTTCTCAAATATTTGGGGGATTTTTCTGGATAACTTTCTGTTATTCTAATTTAATTCTGTTTTCATCAGAACATGCTCTGTATTTTAATTTTTAAAAATTTGTTGACACTTTGTAATCTAAAATTTTGTGATCTTCATGGAGTTTCATGTATGATTGGAAAGGTTATGGAAAAGTATTCTGCTGTTTTCTTTTTCTTCTCTCATTTATTGTGCTATTGTGGTCATTCATTTAACTTCTGTATGTTTTGTAAATCTGATAGTAACTGCTATTATTTTTGCCTTATACAGTTATTTTAAAAAATTTTTTTAATAAGAAAAGTCTTATTTACATATTTACCATTTGGGCACTCTTTCTCATATATGCAAATCAGCTTTTTATTTGGTATCCTGCCTGAAAAAGTGTCCATTATCATGTCTTATAGTGCAGGTTTACTGATGATGAATTTTCTCAGCTTTTGTTTGCTTGAAAAAGACTGTTTATACTCAATTTTCAAAAGATATTTTTGCTAGGTGTACAATTCTGTGTTGACTTTTCCCCCCTGAGCACTTGAGAGAGTTTCATTGTCCATTGTCTTCTGACTTACATGGCTTCAGATGAGAAGTCTAGGATAATTTTTTAATCTTTGTTCCTCCATATCGAATTGTCTTTTTTGTCTGGCTGTTTTTTAGAATTTTCTCCTTAGTGCTTAGTGCTTTCAGCAATTTGATTACCATGTGTCTTGATGTATGTTTTTTCTGTGTGATTTATTGAGCATCTTATATATGTGGGTTTATGGTTTTCATCAAATTTAGAACATTTTGACTATTATTTCTTCAGGGTTTTTTTTTTTCCACCTGCTTTTGGAGCCATAATTACCTGTATGCTAGTGTGAACTAAAATAAAATCTTAAGCTCCCCACCCCTACCCCAGCCACTGAATGGACTTCCTCTTGGTGAAGGGGACCCCAGAAATACCCTAAAGTTGAGTTGCTGGCCAGGAGGTCAGACGTGCCTCTTCATGCTCCCTTCCATTCCTGGAGATATCCTTTGTAACTCATTAATAGGCTTAAAGCTATTCAAGACAAAGCTTAAACCACATCTGCAGGTCATCAATTTACTTAACAGATTACTTGAGTTCTTAACTTAAAACATTCTGAGCCTTCAGACGAAGCTTCATTTTTTTAGCCAATTACAAATCAAAGAATCTTTAAAGCCACCTATAACCTGTAATTTCCTGCTTTGAGATATCCTGCCTTTTTGGGCCAAACCAATGTATGCCTTCCATTGTATGAATTCCTGTCTCCCTGAAATGTATAAAACCAAACTAACTCAACTGTAGGGAAACCACTTGCTCATGGCTTCTTGGGTGTGGCTCTCCGGGCCGTGGTCACACATATTTGGCTCAGAATAAGCCTCTTTAAATTATTTTACAGAGTTTGCATTCTTTTCCATTGATATTAGGCTACTTGATATTTTCCTAAACTTCACTGAGGCTCTGGTAATTCTTTTTTTCCTTTTTATCTATGCTTTATTTTGGGTGATTTCTGTTGCTGTGTCTTCAGACTCATTTATCTTTTCATCATTGTTTAAGCTACTGTTAATCCTTTGGAGTAAATTTTCAATTCACATAATGTGCATTTATTTTTATAAGTTTTCTATGTTCTTCATTTATATCTTCCTTTTTTTATTCTTTGTATTTTTTAAAAAATCTTGTGCATCTTAAAGATGTTCATTTTAACAGTTAACGTATTCTAATTTTAATCATCTCTGTAATTCCTGTGTCTGTTTTTATTGACTGATTTTTCCCTGGTTTTTGGTCACATTTTTTTATTTCTTCACATGCCAGTACTTTTTAGAATGGATGCAGGACATTGCATATGTTATGTTTTGAATGCTGGATTTTATTGTATCCTTGTAAAGCATTTGGACATTATTCTGGCAGGTAGTTAAGTTCCTTATGGATCAGTTTGATCCTTGAGAAAAGCTGGCTTTCAAGCTTTTGTGGGGCAGGACTAGAGTAGCTTTTCCTCTGTGACTGCTGGGTTTAAGTTCCTACAAAGATGTGATGCCCTTCCGATATTCCTAGTGAATACCCAGTGAGTTCAAAGAGATATCTGCATTCTGGCTGTTGGGAATTTGAGTGATTCCTAACCCTTTATGATCTCTGAGAATTGTTTGCCTTTAGTTTTCCAGTAACCGTCCTTTTTCTAGAATTTCTTCTTTATGGGTCTATGGATTTTACCCCATGCGTACAAAAATTGGTGTTCTCAAATCTGACCTATCTGCAGATTTTCTGGAGCTCTCTCTGTGCTTTGCAAATTCTAGCCATCTTGGCCTCTCTTAACTCCAGGTTCTGTCTTCTCAAATCAGCAAGGCTCCTGGGCTCTATTTGGATTACACTTTTATGTGACATAGTCTGGAAATTGCCCCTGAGATGAAAGCTAGGGTGATTGCAGGACTCACCTTGTTTGATTCCTCCTCTTTCAGTGTTCACAGTGCTTCGGTTCCTGTTACAAATATCTGAAAACATTTATTTCATATGTTTTATACAGTTTTCAGTTGTTTATGGCAGGGAGGCAAGTTAAGACCCTGATACTCCTTCTTGACTAGAAGTCCATCTTTTATGTTTTCTATTCTAGCATATACTTTCCATCTCACTGTCTCCTCTTTTCAACTCTCTTTTCATCTCCCTCTGATCTGCTATTTAATTATTTCATTGAATTTTAAATATCATTTATTTATTATTTCTGGAGGTTCTATTTGTTTCTTTAGATCTCCTTGGATACGTTTTATAGTCTCATATTCTTTACTCATATGCAGATATTTTAAATCCTTCATTTTAGTTCTCTACTCACATTCAGTTTATTTTATATTGTTTATCTGATAATCCCAAAATCTGATTTTTTTGCAAGGCTTATTTTGGTGTTATGACTTGCTGATTCTCACTCATGGTCTCTTATTTCCTTGTGGTTTTGAGAGGTGGTTTATTGTTATTTTTTATTTTAAGCTTATTTGTATTGACTTGCTACCTGTAGGAGTTTCTGTGAGGGATGAATTGAAGTTGCAGTACTTCATGTAGGATTTATATTTGCCTGGGCAACATTGTTGAAGTTGCTTAAAGACACAACCAACCCTTAGGACCACTCTGGATTAAATTTCCACCTGAGGGATTCACGATTAATGTGAACTTAGGTCATACAACCATGCGAAACCTGCTTGTGGTTACAAATGTCCAGGGTTTTTTCCCTCCCCCTTCATGCATTGCTGCACCTTCTTTAAAAAGAAGTTATTTCTGATTGTCCTTTACTCTGAGGGGTTCACTGCTTTAGTCAGAGGCCTATAACTCCAATCCCCACCTTACGTAGGCCCTAGACTTTATCTCCTAGTCCTCTTCAGCCTATAGCACAAAAATCAGGAGCAACAGGATTCATCTGATGCCTTTAGTTTCAAATAGATGTAGGTACTCTGTTACCCTCCAGGATTCCCACTGGAAATCAGTTTGGTTTTGTTCTTAGATTTGTTAATTCTTTGACAGCTAGCAGTGCATTTAAAAATATTATTTTACATTTTATCTAGTATTTTTACTTTTTGGCAGGAGACATGTTTAGAATATTTCGTCAATCCTCTTAGAATTGGAAGTTTCTCTTCTTTTTCATAATGTGAAAAACTATACATATGTGCAGATATTAATAAGACGAAATATATACAGCCTTTCTCTATGAGGTCTATAAAATATAGATGTGTAAGTTTTGATATTTATAAAACCCATGAGTATAATTTATTTGCCATTTATAATTTGGTTCCTCTTTGATTTATTTGCCTTTTTATTCCTTCCTGGACTTCTTGGACATAATTCAGCGCTTGGTTTCAGTTGGACTTGATTCAAAGAATGCAGTTTGTGTTTGGGATTGGAAAAGGGGAAAAATGTTGTCTATGGCTCCTGGGCACACAGATAGAGTAAGTATTCTGCTTTGGGATTTCTAATGAGTACGGGTTGAGAAAAAAAGACAGAAGATAGTTCAGGGGATTTTATTAATACTCTTCTGTATTTTCTTATTGCCAGATAGGTTGTATATAATTAAAATTTTACAATTTATAAAAAATTATGTAATTATAAAAACCCATAAAGTTTTAGAGTACAGAGGTATTGTAGGACTTGGAAGCAGGATTCAATAGGTATAGTGTTAGCGGAAAACTTAACCCTGTGTTTGCTTCAGTAAACAAGTATACGTTTTTTCTGATTTTTTTCTTTTTTAAATAGTTTTATTGAAATATATTGGTATAAAAAGGACTGCACATAGTTAATGTGTACAGTTTGATGAATTTGGATATATGCAGATACCCATTCAAATCTCAATTTAAAAGATGAGTGGTTTGAGCCTAGAGTCTATTTAGTTTGTTTTACCACTAATTTTACATATTATGTATTATAGTTAAGGTGAAAAATGATCTTGCTTGTGTGAATTTAAAATTATGTATTAGTATTAAATTTTTTAGAGACCTAACATTTTTTGCTTTGGTAAAAGATTTTATCAAAATTTTAATTGTTGAAATATATATTCCTTACTCTCAGTTGCATAAGAGTAATAGGAAGAATACCTTGCAGCCAGCTCTTTAATTAAATATTTTACTATTTTTATAAACAGATCAAAATTTTTTCATAAACTCTTAAAAATATCTAATTTTTTTCTGTGTGTAGTAAAATTCTAAACTGAACCAGCACAGAGACCTAGTCAATAATTCTATTTTGTGGGACTCTAAAAATCTATAAAAGTTGCGTAGAAAATTTTGTATGTATTTGCATTTTGGAGAATATACTTGGTTTTCTGGAGATTCTCAAAGGGGCCTATTACACATACACAATTTAGATAATTATTAAAATATTAGGTATATTTTACAGACAGCTGTGTCTTCTGACTTACTTAGATCAGAGCACTTTACATATTAGTCCTTTGGATTTAGTAAATAGACCAATTAATATAAAAAATGATACTGTCAGTGGAATTTTTAAAAGCATTTTTGTGGTTAGTGTTTTAAAGTTGAATCGATGTGTTTTTCATATAATCTGTATTATGGTGAGTTGTCAAACATTATCTTATAAGATTTAATCTTTTTTCATTATCACTGAAGAGTATCACTTTATAAATTTTTAGAGGTAGTAAACCTAAAAAGTGAAAAGTAAACCTTAGATTGCTTAGATTTCAGAGAAACGTGGTGAAAACTGCTGGATAGCAGAATAAATGAATTGTTTTTCAAATATTAGGGTTTTTTCATTTATTGTTTATTTACATGTTTCTAATGCATATTTTATTTCATCTGGGTTTTTATTTGTTTGCTTTTGTTACAAAATGGTTTGTATGTATTTTAGAATTTATTAGATTTTAGAAAAGAACAAGGCCTGGGGATCCCCAAAATTTAACTATAAGTTAACTTTGTTTGACATATAAAGAGTAAGAAAGCTTAAAAAGATTACTGTAAAATCAGCATTTCGATCCTTTAAGTAGTTCTGTGTGATAGAAAGCTATACAAAGTTTCTTATTTCTAGCTATATAAGTATTACATTCCATTCAGAATTTCTACTCTGTAGAAATTATGCAGATATCTACTTCATGCCCTAGTTCTGTTGAACTATTCTGTTTTGGTTTATGGACCAAAATTTTTTAAAACGTAAACACAGATGTTAAATTTTACTATAGTAACTTTATGAAGTTCATAAAGTTCATAGAAACTAAGATACAAGATTTTGAAATGTGGGATTCTGATTATTATTTATTGAGGAGTATTATTATATGATAGCTAGGAGTTTGGGCCATTTGGTCTTTTGGACAGGATTCTTAAATGATTCTAAAAATAAGTATTTTAACCATGAATCTGATTTGTTTACAGATATTTGATATTTCTTGGGATTTGTACCAGCCAAATAAACTTGTCAGCTGTGGTGTAAAACATATCAAGGTACTAGAAGGGTCTTGCTTTATAATAGCCATGTTTAGCCTTCTGACACTAAGTACATATCACATTATTAATCAATTAGGGTAGTTTTAGAATTTTGACAATACTTATTTTTAAAATGTCAACGTTTTTAATGTTATTACATTAAATCTAACAAATATTTATTGTGTAGTTACTTCATGACACTGTTAAGGAATATAGGTATGACTAGGGAATCAATAAATCACTCTCCGTAAAGGAATTTATGGTCAAGTGAGGTAGGATTTACTATGTTCATCTTGTTTCTTCATATTTCACTTACAAAGTAAAATGTAAGAATAGGACACCAAGTAAACTAAGAATTTTTATTCATAGAGGTAGAAAGTGTGGTTGAAGCAACATGAATAGAGTTGCCTTTCCCAGTTGTTAGCTGCTTACCCTGGGATGAGTCATTTAACATCTTTGAGCTTTTTTCACATCTTAAAACTGTGACTGCTATTGCCATCCTCACAGAGTTTATGATTAAATAAGGCAGTGTTTGTCATAGTACCAGCACACGGTCACCTTTCTGAAAGTGTTACCTTTTCCTTTTTCTATATCTGGTCCCTGATCTGACCTTAGCCTTGATAGGCACTACTTACTTTGCTTATGAAAGCTCTAGGTTTTGTTTTATAATTATAGTTCAGATTTTGAAGCCCATGAAGTCAGTGGTGATATTCAATCTTATGTTGATAGTTACTTTTAAATCACTGGTGCAAATTAGAAATGCTTTCTTTTCTTCCACTGTCTGATATAACAGTTCCTGGTAATAGTTAATTCCTAGCTAGTAAGATTCTGTGTTCACATTCTTTCTTTTGATATGCCTGCCTCCATCCTCATTTTCTCCAATGCATCTTTAATTGCTGCTGCAATTCTGGTTTTGATATTCTGGTATTGATTTGATTGATGGATAGTATTAAATCTTTAAATTTTTGACAACTAATAGCAAAGGCTATATACTTTAAGGCTTTAAGGCACATGACGTAAGCACTGTGAAGGTAGAGAGTTTTGTCTTGATCATCTTGAATGAACAAGATGATGTTTGATATAGTACTTGATATATATTAAGTGCTTAATAAATGACTGGAAAATTGATTATGAATAAAGAGATATTACTGCTCTTCTATATTGTAAATAAAGCTAAAATTTCCATGTGCAGGTTTTTTAAAAGTTCACCTTCTCAATGAAACTAAACAAACTATATTTTTAGTATGAGTTTCATTTCCTTTCCTTTGGTAGACGCAATGAATAGTATGGTAGTTCTCTTTGTAGGCAACATGTGTGAGGAAACTAAGTCCCAGAGATGATCTAGAACTGCACTGTCCAGTAGAGTAGCCATTAGTTACATGAAGCTATTTAAACATAAATTAGAGTTAAATAAAAATTTAAAATTCATTTCTTCAGTCACACTAGCAGCCACACTTCAAACGCTCAAGAGCCACATGTATCTACTGGTTACTATTATATATTGGAAAGCATATGCATATATATAAAACATTTTCATCATCACTGAAAGTTCTATTGGACAGTACTAATCTGGATTCTGGAACAGTGATTCTTAACTCTTGCAGAGCATCAAAATCATTTGGATACCTGTGCTTCACTCTCCAGAGATTCTGTCTCAATTTATCTCAGTTGGGGGCCCAGGCATCCTGTTTTATAATTTCCCTAGGTGATTCCAATGTGCAGGCAATAGTGGGAATCACTGATCTAGTAGAAGATAATAGATTCAAATTGTGACTTACTGAAAGAAAGAGAACCAGCTATTGATATGCATAGAAATTATGGAGCTTTTAAGTTTAAAAATAATAAAGTTTTATTCATGAAAGCATTCATTAGCTATTTAAATGGATAACATAATTTTTAGTTCTTTGAGGCTTTATATTTTAATATGAGTATATAATAAATTATATTAATTTAAATGATAATTTACTTAAAAAGTTAAATTTATTCTCTGGGCCTAATTTCTTCATGCAGAACCATTTAATGAATATATCCCTACCAAGTCCCATTTTTTAATTTATTTTTTATATTTTAGAGATGAGGTCTCTCTCATTATGTTGTCCAGGCTGAAGTGCAGTGGCTATTAACAGGCGAGTACATAGAGCACTGCAGCCTCGAACTCCTGGCCTCAAGTGATCCTCCTGCCTCAGCCTCCAGGATAGCTGAATCTATAGGCTGGTGCCACTGAGCTTGGCTCCCCCCTGTTTTTTTTAAATTCCTCTCTGCAATCTATGAAAATTTACCTGAATCCACATAATAGAGCAAAAAAGATTCGTGTTGGATTTCTCTGTCTTCTCCAAAGAATAAAAAATCATTCCACATGGACATCTATCTTATTTTTAAGCCTTAGAAGCAAAGGAATTGCTCACCTTTGAAAATATCAACAAGAGCAATATACTAATATGTATATTTTTTTCTGTCTTTACTGTTTCCATCAGAGATTGAACATTAGATTTAGTCCTTTTTCCTGTTAGTGTATGATGTCTTATCTTCATTTTCATTGCTAACCCATTACCAATTTTTTTACCTAAGTTTCACGTAGATTTTTTTTCTCAGAAACCTAAGGAAAGCATAGCATATTCTCAAATAATCTAGTTCAACCGCATTATTCTTACAGATAAGGATTGAAACTAGTGTCTTATCTGCTATAACATAGTTTTTGACAACATTAGGATGAGGATATGAACATTGAATGCTATTGTATCATAAAGCAATTTCTTAGGTAATTTCTAGTCTGCTGCTCTAATATAGCATCAAAGTATTAGAAATATTTTACTTTATTTTATAAGCAGCCTTTGGTAATTTAATTATACTATGTACCTTTTAGTTCTGGAGTTTATGTGGAAATGCTCTGACCCCAAAACGAGGTGTCTTTGGTAAGACGGGTGACCTTCAGACAATATTGTGCCTAGCCTGTGCAAGGGATGAATTAACATATTCCGGTGCACTCAATGGGGATATATATGTTTGGAAAGGAATCAATCTTATACGAACAATACAAGGAGCCCATACTGTAAGTATATTTAAATGTTTTAAACACTTTTAGATGTTAACTACTTAGCCTTCCTATCTTAGAACAACAGACTGCATAATATAGTATATTGTTTCTAATCAGTTCAGTTGCTTGAAAAATCCTGTTCTAACTGAAATACTTTGTCTATTTGTTTTTAAGATTTCGATGATGAAACATTATATAATTAGACACATGGATTTTTATTAAACTAGTATAATTAGTATCTTGTTAAAATCATTGCTTTAGTATGGTTTATTTCTTAGAATAGTGTTAAAGAAAAGCTTATTGACTGCAACCTAAAGTATTCTAGATTAACCACAGTAGAATAAAGCTTGTGCTCTTGAGGCTAACTTACCAGAGGGAAACTTGTGCATAGTTCTAGAGAAAAATAACTTAAACATTGATTGGGAAAAGGCTTTAATTTTTGTACTTCACAAGATTTTCATTTGAATAAGTTATTAAATCAAAAAAAGGAATCTGTTGTTAAAACTTTTAATGTTTTTTGATCTGAGCTCTTTAACAGTTGGGTCTGCCTCCTCTAGGGAAAGGAGATAGCACAGAGCTGCCACATTGTTAACAATGAGGTCTTCAAGTAGAAAAGTCCTGAATATATTAATATTAAAGAACTACTTATAACAAAACTTTAGGCAAAATGCCCGAAGACCAAAAATACCGGATTTTTTTCCATAAAAGCTGTGGCAGTTCTCATTCACACCATCAGTATATACAAATACTAGTTTCCTCATATTTATCAGCACAGGATGTAACCAGTGTTTTAAATTTTTGCTGCTAATTTTCTGGGTGAAAAATAATAACTTTATTTCTTACATTTAGAATTTTAAGTCTATATATAATTTATTTTTGCATATGGTATAGGGTTTAAATTTATCTTCTTGTATGTTATGTCCATATCATTAAATACCACTCTGGTTATATACAGTTGTGCCTTAGTATCCTCAGGGAATTGGTTCTAGGGCTCTCCATATCTGTACATACTCAGGTCCTGCAAATGGCCCTCTTTATTCTTGGATTTTGCATCCCTTGAATAGTATGTGCATTTGTGTTTGGTTTCTGATGCAGAACCTGCACATATGGAGGGCCAGCTGTATTTATTGAAAAAAATCCATGTGTATCTGGACCTGTGTAGTTCAAACCCGTGTTGTTCAAAGGTCAACTGTATTAAGTTCCTATGGATTTATTTCTACATTTTCTCTTGTCTTGTCTTTTCTTTTCTTTTCTTTTCTTTTTTTTTTTTTAAGACAGAGTCTCACTCTGTTGCCTCGGCTAGAGTGCCATGGTGTCAGCCTAGCTCACAGCAACCTTAAACTCCTGGGCTCAAGCAATCGTTCTGCCTCAGCCTCCCGAGTAGCTGGGGACTACAGGCATGTGCCACCATGCCTGGCTAACTTTTTCTGTATATTATTAGTTGTCCAGCCAATTTCTTTCTACTTTCAGTAGAGACGGGGTCTCACTCTTGCTCAGGCTGGTCTTGAACTCCTGAGCTCAAACGATCCACCCACCTCGGCCTCCCAGAGTGCTAGGATTACAGGTGTGAGCCACCGTGCCTCTTTTGTGTTTTCTGATGTATTTGTTCATTCTTATGTCATACCAAATTATTGTTGAGTGGGTTTCTACCTTCATAAAGAAGATGTTCTTAAAAAGCATATGTTGTTTAATTATTTCTCCTTCTAGGCGGGAATTTTTAGCATGAATGCGTGCGAGGAAGGCTTTGCTACTGGTGGCAGAGATGGCTGTATTCGTCTTTGGGATTTAACTTTTAAACCAATTACTGTGATTGATCTCAGGGAAACAGACCAAGGATACAAAGGTAATAACAAAACAAATGTGTCATTACTAAGCAAACTCCAAATATACCAAAGATTGTCTTTTTCTTTCAGCAAATATAAATGTATGTTTTTAAAATAAGGCTCACGTTTGCCTCTTCACTCTGTATACATTTAATTGAAATTCTATTAAGGAGAAATTTTACCTATAGAGTGTTTAGGTTCACTTTTATGAGAAAGATTCTTTCATATGCCTAATGCCTGTTATAATGGGTCCTGCAGAGAGATGTGACAGGCATTTACTTTGGTAACCTTGGATTTTGAAAGTAATTTTACTATTAGAAAGCTAAATATAATTATTAACCAAATTGTTGTAAATAAAGTATGTTGGGAGTTGGGGGGACTTTTGTTCAGGTTGATTTAAATGTGTATAGATGCGTTTTTCCTTTGTACAAATTTGTCAGCAATTGGGGGATTTTAAAAATTTGATGAGGCCGGGCGCGGTGGCTCACGCCTGTAATCCTAGCACTCTGGGAGGCCGAGGTGGGTGGATCCTTTGAGCTCAGGAGTTCGAGACCAGCCTGAGCAAGAGCGAGACCCCACCTCTACTAAAAATAGAAAGAAATTATATGGACAGCTAAAAATATATATAGAAAAAATTAGCCGGGCATGGTGGTGCATGCCTGTAGTCCCAGCTACTCGGGAGGCTGAGACAGGAGGATCCCTTGAGCTCAGGAGTTTGAGGTTGCTGTGAGCTAGGCTGATGCCACGGCACTCACTCTAGCCTGGGCAACAGAGTGAGACTCTGTCTCAAAAAAAAAAAAAAAAAAAAAAAAAATTTGATGTAATGAAACAGAATCTTTCACCACAAAAATTAACATATTCACTAGTGTGGCATTGTATTACAGGAGTAGGAATGGGAGTCATACAGGCCTGTATTTAAACCATATGCAGTCACTTAGGAGGTATGTAACCTTAGGCTAGTAATTTAGCCTTATCAGTAAATTGAAGATAATAAGAATAAATATCTTATAAGAATAACTGAATTAATATATCTAAAATGTTTAGAAGAATGTCTGGCACATAATAAGCTTATAAATGTTAACTTATTTTATTTCATTTATTTTGCTGAGCGTTATTATACTTTAAACCTTACAAAATAATGTTGTACATTTATTTGATCCTCACAAGAACATTGTGGGATTCATGGTATCTTTATGTTGGCCATGTAATACAGATGAGAAAACTGAGCAAAACAATAACTTTTCTAAGGTTACAAAAAGGATTGTGGAATATGCTGAAAAGTAAATTTTTCTCCTCTTAATGATTTTATGAGCATATTAAAGAAATGAAATATAGACAAGTGAAAAACCAGATTAGTATGAGAGAAAAATATACAATACAATTTTATAAAAGTAATTTCCTTATTGAATTATGCAGACTGTAAATGTTATAAGACTTTGGGTGAGAAAATAGTCAGACTGGAGTTGTCTAGTCTGAAGTTGGAGTTGTCCAACAAGGAAAAAGGAAGAAGAGTGCACGTCTTGAAGAATAGGTAGAATTAGATATATAAAAAGAGAAAAATACCATTCCACATAGAAAACAATATGGACAATTGAAGAAGATGTGAGTATGGATCAAGGACTTGCATATTCTATGTCACGTCAAAGGTATAAAAGGTACAAAAATTAACTTCAATTTAGGAAGATTGGCATCATATTATTACAGCATAGGTATTTAATACAATTTACTTTTTACCAGGTTTGTCTGTAAGAAGTGTTTGTTGGCGAGGTGACCACATTCTAGTTGGAACCCAGGACAGTGAAATTTTTGAAATTGTGGTACAAGAAAGAAATAAACCTTTCCTAATTATGCAAGGTCATTGTGAAGGTGAACTTTGGGCACTTGCTATCCATCCTACTAAACCTTTGGCTGTGACTGGAAGTGATGATCGTTCGGTCAGGTAAGCAAATTATAAGGTAATTACATAGGCTGGAATTTATCCTTAGATAAATATAAAGAAAACTTAAAAAAAATTTAGATTTAAATTTTATCAGTTCATGGTATAACAAATGAACATGGTTAATAGGTATTTAGAATTAACAAAATTAGCAACTATTAATATTTTGTTTTTTCTCTGGAAAATATATGATGTGAAATTTATTTCTTATCAGAATGTTCAGAGCTGCCTCTACCTTTTTATTTAACAGTGATATAATATTTCACTTCATGGATATACTGTAATTTATTCAACTGATCCATTATTGATGGAAGATTAGGTTCTTCCAGTTTTGTGTATATAGTATATACAATGCTTACAATGAGTATCATTAAAATGTCTTTTTGTACATGTGCAAATATGAATATCTTTATGATAAATTCTTAGTGTTCAAAGGATATATGCATTTTAAATTTTGATAATGCTTTACACAGAGGCAGCAACAATTTATACACGTATCATTAATACATGACAGTGCCTCTTTTCCCACACCCTTGCCAGCACTAATTATTACCCCAAAAGGTGAAAAATTATATCTTGTTATGTTTTGAAAGTATGTATTTCTATCATATTGAGGGCTGTTGAGTATGTTTTTATATGTTTAGAAGACATTTGTATTTCCTTTTTGGTGATCTGTCTAAGCTCTTTGCCTATTTTCTATTAGTTCATTGATCTTTTTTCTCTAATTGATTTAAAATAGACTCTAATAATATCTGTCTACATATTAAAGAAATTAGCCCTTTGTCTATGACAGTGATTCTCAAAGTGTGGTTCAGCATTACCTAAGAACTTGTAAGAAATGCAAATTCTTAGGCCTTTTCCAGGACCTAATAGTAGAAATTCAGCAATTGTGATTTAACAAGCCTTACAAATGACTACAGCGTACACTAAATTTTGAGAACTTCTGGTCAATGGTAGGAGTTGAGATATTTTTTCAGTTTGTCATTTGTTTTTTTCCGATTTCATCTGTAAATATTTCAGTTTGATCTTTAAAAGATAATGCTAAACATCACTGTAATACTGTTACCGCACAGCATTCCTTTAATATAATAAAAGATCCAACCAGTATATATCTAATCCTTGATTGTCTCATACAAAATTTTTATGGTTTCTTAGGATCCAAATAAGGTCCATATTGCCGTTGTTGATGTGTCTTCAGTCTCTTTTATTCATTTTTTAACTATAATATTTCTATAAAGATAATTTCTTCTCATCAACTATTTGGTTATCCTGGGTACAATTTGTACAGGAAAGGCAGAAAAGTGCTTAATTCTTTTGCTACATTTACTAGTTTTAAAAATACTTTCCTAGAATCCTTTCTATGAACTGCCCACATTTCTTGCCATTTTTTTCTGTAGGGTTGTTGATCTTTTTCTCCTTTATTTTTCACAGTTTTTTATATATTATGGATATTTTGTTTTACATCACTGCATTTATTAATACATTATTTTATGACATATTTTATTATAATCTTCAACAAAATTAATTTAAAATTTTTTCCAATATATTCTTCCAGTACATTAGTTTTTTTATTTTACTAGTTTTTTCATTTTTTATGTTTAGCTCCTAATATATGTAAAATTCCTTTAGTGTAAAGGAGTGAGATGGGGATCCATCTTAATTCTTTCCAAATAACTTCTGATTTTTTTTTATGGTATGCTAATCAGTCATGCCATTTACTGTCATTGTGCCAGTCCATTTTATATGGGTGGGAGATGCCATAGCTCCGTATCTGTATGGAAACTTGCTGTAGGGGCTATACTTTTCTCATGTGCTTTGCTGGGAACTGTTTTATAGTTCTTCCATTGTAAAACTGCTATTACTAGCTGCTGCATAGCTGCTCCAAAAAGGCAATTGGTTCTTTAAAAAGTAATTGCTCAGACTTCTATTTCTGTTATTGGTGGGAAATTTATTTGGAAAGAGCTCTTCTAATGAAGACAACTAAAGATGCTGGTTAAAATGTAAATCACTTAAAAGCTTCAAAGAACTGACAAGATAGTGAGGAACTGTCCAGCCAATTTGTGAAAGAAAATGGGAATTTAGGAACATCAGTGGGCCAAAGCCACTTTTTGCCCTGAGGGCATTTTACCTGGGTAAACTTAAGCTTTGTTTATCTTAGGGCACAAGGGACAGACAAGACAGAGGACCCACCAAAGGAGGCTAGTAGTACTAAAACTATAGATTAAGCTCCAAAAAAATATCCACTGCAGATTTATGTGGAAATGGAGATCTACCTTTTTAAGTTTTGGTAGCACAGAAAGGTATAAAGCACATTGATGTTAATCGTTATTCAGACAGCATTAATTGTTGTACAAATGACTTTACCACAATATAAGTTTCATGTATAAGTGCTGCTTTCGCTTTATAATTTTAGGCTGAATTCATTAGGAAAAAGTATCAAGTCTGCAGTAAAAGCTAATTTCCAAAGTCATTCAGTGCTTAATAATAGTGGTTGAGGGCAATTCTGGTTCAGATAAATTTCAGTCTTGGCTCTGAGATAAAAAAAAATCACAATAAAACTTTACCACTGCTAAACCATTGAACTCCTGTGTTAGGATTTTCAGCTTCTATTTCTGGCAAAAATTCACGGAACAGACAATGGTTAAATCCACAAGAGCAAGTGAAATTTGCCATTAACACTGTTGGTTCAGAAACTCATGGGAGAGTCAGAGGTTTTTTTTGCAAAGTACCTGCTGAAGAATATAATACAGTGAATAATCACAGGCTTTAAATAACTTACATTTTCACAATCTTCATAAATTTATTTAAGCCATTTTTCCATGCATATTTTTTACCACCATCAGTTAATTATAATTTGTCTTAGTAGATTCCAGTTTAGGTGGTACTGAATTAGTGTTTTCTCAATATTTTTGAAAATATTCTCGCCTATAGTTGTTCCATGCCCAGACTATTCATCGAAACTAATTCTTCAGTCACTTCAAACTTGGCATTGACTCCTCAATAAACAACTGAGTAGTATCGGTAACATCTGTTGATTTAAGATTCAAGAAAAACCACCCAAAATTATTTATCTTGTATTTTAATTAATTATTGGTGGTGTTCCCAATACCCTCAACTCTTGAAGCAACTGTTCTTGCTGAAAGGTTAATTAGTCTTAAGTCTATTTTCGCTGGACACATTTTCTTCAGCTGCTGCAATCCAAAATGATTTAGTTAATTCATCACTAATAAACAGCTTTCTTTGCTTGACTAACAAATGAGCCACTCAGAAACTTACTTTTGTTACAACCTTGTTTTAATTTTTAAATTTGTGAAGAAACTCTGTTCTGATGAGACATTCTGTTTTAAATTTTCTAATTTTTCTGACTATCACTTTCCTGTGAGTTGGAAATACTGTGATAAGTGCTTAGTCTGGTAATGTTAGTTTATATTTGTATTCATTTAGGACAGCTATAATGTCATTTCATAATAAACACAATGCTTTGCCATCTAATTCAGCAACAGTATAATCCATGTTCCACTGTGCCTTAAAAATGTAACATTTGAAGTCCACTTTTCTTTTTCCTCTTGTTTCAACATGATGGGTATGCACTGGTAATAAAAAATAATAATAAAATGTCACCATATGGTAATAAACATAGCACTTGAAATTCTGTCAAGTTATGACTGTGTCACTGTGATTTGTTGCACGCTGAGCGGTGCAAAGTGATGTGAATGTACCATCTCTTTCGTGACATCTCAACTCTGCCTCTGTAGTGTGATACAGAGGTGATACATGAGCCATAGACAATAGTAAACAAATGAATATGCCTGTTTCCATAAAACTTTATTTACCAACATTTGAAGTTGAATTTCAAATAATTTTCTTGTTTTTCAAAATTTTACTCTTTTAATTTTTTCCCCCAACCATTTAGAAATTTAAAAACCATTCTTAGCTCTCAGACTGTACAAAAATAGGTAGCAGGCCTGGTTGTGGCCCATAGGACATAGTTTGCTGACCCCTGTGGTAGAGCATGGAGTAGAAAGTCTTCAGCAAATATCATACTTAATGTTGAAATATCGAAAGTTTTCCTTTGAAGTCAGGAAGAAGACAAAGCCCATTTTAACCATTCTATTCAGCTATAGGCTAGAAGTCTTTGTCAGCACAATAAGGCTAAAAAAAAAATATCTTATTTTGCATGGGTGTATGGAAAAATTAACAAACTCATTTTATATTATATTTTATGTTTTTAATATTCTTGTATTCCCATTTTCTCTATGTATGGCAACTTTTGCAACACCCTGTAGAAAGGGAGATGGATTGGAAAGGAAGAAACAACTGTCATTTGCAGTTTATTATATATGTGATATATACATATATAAGTAGAAAAATCCAAAGGAAAATACAGATAAATTATTGGAACTGAAAAGAGAATTTAGCAAATTTTCTGGATATAAAAACAATATACAAAAATCATTGTTACTATAAAGCAGCAACAAATTTTTTTTTTTTTTAAAAAGGATACTATTATAAAAGCATTTAGAAAATCCTAGTTTTGCTGATCTTTTCCTAACCTCTGGGGGTAGATGCCTATTCATTAAATTGTAGCCTTTTTAAAATTTTATAATACAGTCATCTCTTGATACCTGTGGGAAGATTGGTTCCAGGAAACAACCCCCCCAACAGAAAACAAAATCTGTGATGCTCACATCCCTTATACAAAATGGTATAGTATTTGCATATAACCTATGTGCATCTTTCCATATATAGTTGACCCTTGAATAACATGTGTTTGAACTACACTGGTCCACTTATAGGCAGATTTTCTTCTTCCTCTGCAACCCCTGCGATAGCAAAACCAACCCCTCCTTTTCCTCATCCTCCCCAGCCTACTCAACATGAAGACGACAAGGCTGAAGACCTTTATGATGATCCACTTGCACTTAATAAATAGTAAATGTATATTCTCTTCCTCATGATTTTCTTAGTAGCATTTTGTTTTCTCTAGCTTAGCTTACTTTATTGTAAGAATATAGTATATAATACTTTTAACATATAAAATATGTGTTAATCGACTATTATTGGTACAGCTTTTGTTCAACAGTAGGCTGTTAAGTTTTGGGGGAGTCAAAATTATATGTGGATTTTTTTTTTTTTTTTTTTTTTTTGAGACAGAGTCTCACTCTGTTGCCCGGGCTAGAGTGAGTGCCGTGGCGTCAGCCTATCTCACAGCAACCTCAAACTCCTGGGCTCAAGCGATCCTCCTGCCTCAGCCTCCCGAGTAGCTGGGACTACAGGCATGCACCACCATGCCCGGCTAATTTTTTGTATATATATATTTTAGTTGTCCATATAATTTCTTTCTATTTTTAGTAGAGACGGGGTCTCACTCTTGCTCAGGCTGGTCTCGAACTCCTGACCTCGAGCGATCCACCCGCCTCGGCCTCCCAGAGTGCTAGGATTACAGGCGTGAGCCACCGCGCCCGGCCTGTATGTGGATTTTTGACTGCATGGGGTTGGTGCTCCTAACTCCCATGTTGTCCAAGGGTCAACTGTACTTTACATCATATCTAGATTGTGTGTAATACCTAATACAATGTAAGGCAATCTAAATAGTTGTTATACTGTATTGCCTAGGGAATAATGACAAGAAAACTGAGTCTGTACATGTTTGGTACAGACTCAATCATCATAGTCTTAACTACATTTTCCATGTACAGTTGGTTGAATCCATGGATGCAGAACCCATGAATATGGAGGGCTGACTGTATACACATTTAAAGTTCCTATAAGTTCTCCCTAAGTACTATTTCAGCTATCTTTCACAAGTTTTGATGTGAGCGGTTGTGTTATAACTTAGTTCAACATATCAACCAATTTTCATTAGGATTTCGTCTTTTCCTTTAGGTTATTTGGAAGTATAATTCTTAATTTTCAAACAGTAGGTATCTTCTAGTTATCATTTTTGTTGTTTTCTAGCATCATAGTCTGGAACATATTTTGAATTGGAATAGTTTTAAGTGTTAGACCATATATAAGGATATGCATGTATGTGTGTATATATATTCCCTTTGATTAGGATATAAATCGTCTGTCTAAAATGAATGGTTCAAAAGAATTAACATCACTGCATTGTTTTAAAAGTAAAAGATTCTATCAACTTCAGTCATTTTAAGCATCAGCAGTATTTCCATTTTCATAGATAAGAATTCTTTGCTACAAAAGAGACAGTTGAAATATCTAGATTTATCTTAACTTAAAATAAGATTATTATTTTCACCAAAATCTTTTCATAGAATCTGTCATTATTTTTTAAACCATGCATTAATTTACTATTTTTTTTGTTTTTTAAATTAAATGTTATAGGATATGGAGCCTAGTAGATCATGCATTAATAGCAAGGTGTAATATGGAAGAACCGATTCGTTGTGCAGCCGTAAATGCAGATGGAATCCACCTTGCCCTTGGAATGAAGGATGGCTCATTCACCGTACTTCGAGTAAGGTATGGTATTAGGGTAGAAATAGAAACAGTAATTTTCTGTTCAGTGAGATAGAATATGTAATACTCAATGTTTTTATCCACATATTCTTTTTTCCTCCTCTTATTAATTTCAATATATTTCAGATACTAGTTTCATTAAATATAAAATATATTTATAAGAATAGCTTTGTTAGAAAATTAAATAAACTGAAAAACATTGGTTTGAGTGGTTAAGAATGCTTAATAGACTAATACCTAAAATTTTGAGCTGTAAATTTGGGTCTCAACTTCCTTTTCTTGGTAGCATGGATTCTCAGTAGCGATCCCTTGCCGTTGAACAACCGTGAGGCTACTAAAACTGGGTGAAATGTTTTTGTTGTTATTTATAGCTTTATGCTTTGAAAAAAATACCTGTCTCTCTTCCTTTGGGTAATTAGAAAAGTTGAAAGAATTTGTTAAAGCAATTATAGGTAGGTGCATTCAGTTGAATTCTATGCAACCATTAAAAAATTTGCTGTAGATCCACTGCATGTTTACAAGGATAAATACTTATAAAGTCTTTTTTTCTCTAGCTCAGTTAATGGTAGGATCTTCCACTCAGTTGCCCAGTCCAGAAACCGTTAATTCATTTTTCTCTTTCGGCTCTGTCTGCTTAATCACAGACTTCTGGAAAGTCTATTTCCTAAATAGCTCTCAAATTAATCTCCTTCCTTCCATTCTCACCACTGTACTCTTGCATAGCCTTATGTCATCTCTTGATTGTATTGGTGGTCTCCATATCTCCTGTTTTGCTTCATTCAAGACCTTTCTTCATTCTATATTGATAAGTGATTTGTTTAAAAACACATTTGCTTAGATTCTTCCTCTTTCTAAAGTATGATACTTTCTAAAGTATGCACTGTCCTTAGAATGGAGTTCATAATCCTTAACATGGCACATCTCTCCTGCCTGTTTCTCTGTACCTCAATCTCTTTCTTTCATCTATACAAAACTTCTTTCACTTTTTCAGATACATCATGTTCCCCTGTACTTCTCAGCTTCTATGTTTGCATACTTCTCTTTCTGAGACAGATTTTTATAACAGGATATGCTGAGATTTTTCTCTTAAACTAACTTTTTTTTTTTTTTTTAAGAGACAGGGTCTTGCTTTATTGCCCAGGCTGTAGCACAGTGGCATGATCATAGCTCAGTATAACCTCGAACTTCTGGGCTCAAGTGATCCCCATGCCTCTCAGCCTTCTGAGTAGCTGGGACTACAGGTGCACACCATGACACCCAGCTAATTTTTGTATTTTTAGTAGAGATGAGGTCTTGCTCTTGCTCAGGCCGGTCTCGAATTCCTGAGCTCAAGCTATCCTCCCGCCTTGGCCTCCCAGAGTGGTAGGATTACAGGCGTGAGCCACTGCTCTTGGCCTCAGTAAGAGGACTTTGCAAGTTGCAGGGTCTAAGGCAAAAGCAATGTCAACTAGGAAAGCTTTTTAAAAAAAGTACAGAGGTTTTAAATATTATAATCTTGGATCTATCTCGGAGCTCCTTTTCTATTTCTATTTCTAACACTACATTGGTTAGAATAATCACAACTACTGTAATTAATTGGCCCGTAGCTGTGTAGTGGCTCAAATAAAACTGAAGATTAATTCTTGCACGTGTAACAGTCAAAAGTCAATGAGTGGTTTTCCTTCCCCAGGTAACTCTAAGACCCAGGTTCCTTTCAGTTTGTCATAGTTTCATCACTCCCTAGGGCCCATCATCATAGCTATCTACATCTAGCCAGCAGAAGGGGCAAGAGTGTTTGAAGCGGGTATATCAGCTTCCTAAAAACCCACGGCTAGAAAATGGCTCACATCATTTCCACTCACTTGTCTTTGGTTGGAACTGAGGCACATGGCTAAACTAACTGCAAAGGAGCCTGGAAAATTCGATCTAGGAAGAAAGGAAAATGAATTTTTTGTGAATTGCCAGCACTCTCTCATATATACTGTTTTCTTCATTTGTTTTGGTCCCCTTTTTCAGTTAAGGGGCTGATTTTTATCTTTCTCTGTGTGATTAACACCATGGTAAAGCCCAAACTGCTTGGTAACATACCAGATTCATCACAGATTGTCCTCAATCTATGTCTTTAACCCTATCAATCACTAACTACTTTACCCACTTGTTTTTGTATCCACATTACATTATTGCTATCCCTCAAAGGTGCCACATACTTGCATACTGCTGTGCCTTGGCTCCTGCTGTGTCTTTTTCCTGGAAAACCCTCTCTCCTCTTTTTTATACTTAGCCAGCTTCTCAGGTTTTATGCTCAAAAGAGATACCACCCTTCCTTGGCCCCTTCCTACCTTTAGTCTAGTCTTAATCCTTCTTTCAGTATTTCTTGTAGAACTTAACACTTTTTTTTTTGAGTAATCACCACATTTTATCATAATTACTTTATATCCACATGTCACAGAAGGTGAGTTCACGTTCGTATCCCTGGTACCTAAAACAAAGTAAGTACTCTGTTACTGGAAGAAGTTTGAGTTTGAGTGCTCTAAATTGTACATTTAGAAACTTTCAAAATTGGGATACATCCATTTAAACTTCTGTTTTGGAGATTATTTACTTGAAGCATTTCAGATGAGTGAGGCAAAATTATATAGAGCAGAGTCCCTAACACTAATTGGAAATAGGAACTCTCTCCTCCTCTTACCCCTGCTCCCTCCCTGGATCCTTCTCCCCAACTCTTCCTCCTCCTCTCCACCAACTACACAACTTCGGAAAATCAGTGGTGTTAAACTAAGTATTTATCCATTTTTATGATTATTACAAGTATTTGTATTATTTTGGAAGTTCAGCTGTAAGGCATCATTGGAAAAAATGTTCAACTTCACTGGTTGACATGGTCCCTAAGGGATGAATTTGTGTTTTATTAACAAAGGTCCAAGAGGTTGAAATAAAAATAACTAGTGATAGCTATATATGATATATATGTTTATTTTTTAAATGTATGACTGAAGTAATATGAATAAATTTCTCCTTTCTTGTTTCCTGAATGTAATTTTGCACATTTGGCTCATTATAAAAATTTGTTTGGTCATTATCATGTTTATAATTAAGCATTTTTCATAAACTCAATATTTACAAAGAACTTTTACTGTAAAAATCTGTGACATTATTTCTTTTAGTCCTTTATTTCCTTTATTGACTCCAAAAATTTAATATGGATCTTTAAAATGCTTAAAGTAATTTAGAAACTGAAATTCAGCATTTTTCTGTACTGCTGGCATATAGTTTCCCATGTATTTCTGTTCAGCAAAATAATTATTCCTGAACTTATACTACTTGTCTTATTTACATTTATTTTATAGTTTAAAACACTTGATACAGCCTCACTGTCATTTTAGACATGTTTGAAGACTAAATTCTGTTGTGTGACTTTTGTTCATATAGTATCATTTTTTTTCTTTGTAACAGAGATATGACAGAAGTTGTACATGTTAAAGATAGGAAGGAGGCAATTCATGAGTTAAAATATTCACCAGATGGAACTTACCTTGCTGTTGGATGCAATGACAGCTCAGTTGATATTTATGGAGTTGCTCAGCGTTATAAAAAAGTTGGCGAATGTGTTGGATCGCTTAGTTTCATCACTCATCTGGACTGGTCCTCAGATAGCAGATATTTACAGACAAATGATGGAAATGGAAAAAGACTTTTTTATAGGATGCCAGGTAAAAATTTCTAGTAAATTATATATAGTTTATAAATTTTTAGGGCCTGTATAATATTTCAGAGTTTCAATAGAAGCAGAGTGTAAGTTACATTTGATTATGGGAAATCAAAGATCTGAGCTGATATTTCCAGCATTATGATCTTTTCTATAAGGCTGCCTTATTATTATTAAAATTCTTTTGGGTATTTTTCCAACTTTATTGAGGTACAGTTGACATATATTAATAAAAATTGTATATATTTACAATGCACAGTGTCATGTTTTGCTACACATATAATTGTGAAATGATTTCCACAATCAAGATAATCAACATATCTGTCACTTCATATAGTTACCATTTTTTGCATGTGATGAGAACATTTAAGATCTATTCTCTTAGTAAATTTCAAGCATAACATACAGTATTGTTTACCATAGTCAGCTGCTGTATGTTAGATCTCCAGGACTTATTCTGCATAACTGAAACTTTGTACTCTTTGACCAATATCCACCCCACAACCCCTACCTCTCCCAGTCTTTGGCAACCACCATTGTAAATCCCTTGGTTCTTAAGAAAAACTCCTTTGCCTGGAGGATCTAAGACAGACTCACTTTTTATTGAATTCTGTACCATAGCATATGGCAAAGTCCCTCTGTATATTAGAGAGTCAAAATGCAATTTTTGTGGCTAAAGCTAATTAAACAAATATAATTGCTACAAATGTGTGACCATAAATTATTTGGACTTTTTGCGGTTACCTCACATAAACTTTGCAAATATTAATAATATAACTAGCAAACCTAAATTTGAGAAACAAAGTTGCAATTAAAGATTTAAAAAGAGAGAATAAAAGAATCATTAAACTATTACCTCTTAGTACTTTATTTATTATGATGCTTAGTGAATTAGTCACTGTCTTCCAAGAACTTATTTAATAACAACAGCTACGTAATGAAATTAATGTATCCCACCAAAGGTTTTTCATTATCAATCTATCTGTAATGAAGATTGACTGAATCCTAAAGCCCTCTTACCTAATGTAAACATATTACTCCCTACTCATTCTTTCTTCTTGGTCTTTTTCAGTTCTCTCTTTTTTCCTGAACTATGTATCTTAGGTTTCCTTTTTTAATACCTGATTTTCCTGTCTTACAGCTTTTATCGTTTCTTGTAACTTATCTGTTGTAACTAATCTGTATGATGATTTTAATAGAATTCAGTTTTATTCTCCGCCTAGGTGAGCCTGCTAATAAGTTAATTGTTCAAGTCTGTGTGTGTCTCCAAATCAGTACAATTTTGGTAGTGACTTTTAAAAAAAATTCTTGCATTCAGTTTTCTCTTCTCCTTACTCAAAGTTACCTACTTATTTATGTATTCTTCTCTAACTGGGTGGGAAAATATTTTAAATTTTGAAATTTACCATGTTATTGGTACCATTTAAGCTTGAGTGAAAATCAGATGAAGTAAATTCTTAAATTAAGACTCTCATTTATTTTTAGGAGGAAAAGAAGTGACAAGTACAGAAGAAATAAAAGGTGTTCATTGGGCCTCATGGACATGTGTTTCAGGCCTTGAAGTAAATGGAATTTGGCCCAAGTATTCAGATATTAATGATATAAATTCAGTAGATGGAAATTATATTGGCCAAGTTTTAGTTACAGCTGATGACTATGGAATTGTAAAATTATTCCGATATCCGTGTTTAAGAAAAGGTATCTTTTCTTTCAAAATATTAAGTAACCTCTTTCTTGTGGTCTTTGTTTACATTTGTCTAAATACTAACGAGGTTGACCATCTTTTTGAATATTCTTTGGTCTTCTGCATTTCATCTTCTATCAAACACAGATTCATATCTCCTTCCTATTTTTCTGTTGAATTTTTTCTTTTATTTGTCTGTCGAAGTTATTTTATATATTCCAGTGATACAAATGCTTTGTAATTTTTATGGATTACAAATGTCTTTTCCCAGTTTGTGGCTTGTCTTTTTATTTTCTAATGATGTCTTTTGTTGACTTCTTAATTTCAGTGTAGTCAAATCTATCTTTTTTTTAATGGATTAGTGGTGTTTTGTGTCTTAAATTCTTTGTTTTACTAGGATCAGAAAGATTCCCATATATTTATATATTCCCATATCTAGAAATTTTAAGGTCATTAAAACATAGTTGAATGGAAAAAAGTCTTTTGTCATATTGCCTCAAGTTATTTATTGAAGATATTTAGTTCATTTTAGCTTTGTATGAAAATATATGTTACAACAAATTAGAGGCTGAGCACAGTGGCTCACACCTATAATCCTAGCACTTTGGGAGGCTGAGGCAGGAGGATTGCTTGAGGCCAGGAGTTTGAGACCAGCCTGAGCAAGAGTGAGACCCTGTCTCTACAAAAAATAGAAAAATTAGCCAAGTGTGGTGGCATGCACCTGTAATCCCAGTTACTTGGAAGGCTGAGGTGGGAGGATCATTTGAGTCCAGGAGTTTAAGGTTATAGTGAGTTATGATGGCACCACTGCACTCTAGCCTGGGCAACAGAAGGAGACCCTGTCTCAAAAAAAAAAAAAAAGAAAGAAAAGATAGGGGATCATTGAAACATAAATATTTCAGTATATTTCTTTATCTCTACCAAGAATTTTCATCCTCTTTCAAATTAGGAAATCTTCTATGACCATTACAGCTTGCCTTTATAAATCTTTTCTCTGAGATGTTGGTCCTAATTGATAGCCAAGTGATCTTCCTACCTTGGCTCCCATGGTGCTGGGATAACAGGCATGCGCCACCGTGCCTGGCCATCACTCAGATTTTTAAAAAATTAACCACAAAGTTAAACAATGCCTTTATTATTAGAGAAATCAAGTAAATACCACCTTAGCCAGATGGTACAAATTAACATCTCTGGTTATAGAACTGATGATGCTCTCTGAAGTGATATACCCAAAAGGATACAACATTGCCTATGCTAAAAACACATCACCTCAATCTTATCCATCAGGCAAACACAAATTGAACTATGTTCTATAAAATACCTGGATTTAAAAAATAACTATAAAGGATATTGGGACAACTGGGCATATTTGATTTCAATTAATATGGTGTATTATATTGATTAACTTTTTTGTATTGAATCAATGTTGCATTCCTGGCGTAAATCCCATTTGGTTATGGGTTTTTTGATTTGTTTTGTTTCTTGGAGACAGGGTCTTTCTTTGTCACCCAGTCTAGAGAGCAGTGGCATCATCATAGCTCACTGCAACTTCAGACTCCTAGGCTCAAGTGATCCTCCTACCTCAGCCTTCCAAGTAGCTGGGACTATAGGCCCGTGCCACCACGCCCAGCTGACTTTTTGATTTTTAGTAGAGACGAGGTCTCGCTCTTGCTCAAGTTGGTCTCGAATGCCTGAGCTCAAGTGATCCTTCCACCTCAGCCTCCCAAAGTACCAGGATTACAGGTGTGAACCCCTAACCTGGCCCAATTCAGTTATGTTATATAATCCTTTTTATGTGTTGCTGGATTTGGTTTGCTATTATTTTGTTGATGTCTTAAGTTTTAAAAGGATTCTCTGGCTTCTTGGGTTGAGAATAGTGGGGATAGGGGTACAGTAGACTAGACTTTGGAATTTCACTTAAGACCAAAGGCCTCAGGCCAAAACATTAAAAAATGTCTTAATATGAAAACACTTGATCCCCAGGCTTTCCTCAAAGCAGTAAGATAATGCCTCACAGCCCTTTGGTTCCTACCAAATTATATTGTAAATCAGTAGAGGAAATATTTGCATTCTTTGATATAGATTCATTCATTTGTTTATTCAATCAACTTTTGAATCAGCATTTTTTCCATTTGTTCATAATTGAGATAATGGGACAATACAATGGTTCATATATAGAAATTGTTATTTGAAATGGTATTTTTGTGTGTTGGCATTTATCAGTTTACAAATATATTTTTGTTATAGGGGCCAAGTTTAGAAAATATATTGGCCACTCAGCTCATGTAACTAACGTCAGATGGTCACATGATTATCAGTGGGTTATTTCTATTGGTGGAGCAGATCACTCTGTCTTTCAGTGGAAATTTATTCCTGAAAGGAAACTAAAAGATGCTCTTCACATAGCACCTCAAGGTGAGTAGTACACACTGCCTATACAAGTTCCCTGTTAACTCTTCAATATCCCCAAATAACAATTTTATATTGAAGTGCAATCAGGCCTTATAAGTTAGCAGTATGGTTTGTTATTAGCAGAAATTTCAAATTAGAATATATGTCTATATGTTTAAAGTCAGATGTCACAGAGTGTGGAATACAAAGTACTTTTGGTTGCACTAATCTATCAAATGATTAGTGAAGGAACAGTTATATTAGCAAAACAAAACAGTGTATCCTCTGGGAGATGGGTATCTAGGTTTCCTATGTGTGATTTTTTTTTTTTTGAGACAGAGTCTCACTTTGTTGCCCAGGCTAGAGTGAGTGCCGTGGCGTCAGCCTAGCTCACAGCAACCTCAAACTCCTGAGCTCAAGGGATCCTCCTGTCTCAGCCTCCCAAATAGCTGGGACTACAGGCATGCACCACCATGCCCGGCTAATTTTTTCTATATATATTTTTAGCTGTCCATATAATTTCTTTCTATTTTTTAGTAGAGATGGGGTCTCGCTCTTGCTCAGGCTGGTCTCGAACTCCTGAGCTCAAACGATCCACCCACCTCGGCCTCCCAGAGTGCTAGGATTACAGGCGTGAGCCACCGTGCCCGGCCTGTGTGATTTTTTAACAAAGAAAAATTCTCTACTGTCAATTCACCTATTGTGTGTAGTATTTTTAAGCTTTTTTTTGAGACAGAGTCTCACTCCATTGCCCTGAGTACAGTGCCAGGGCATCAGCCTAGCTCACAGCAACCTCAAACTCGTGGGCTGAGGTGATCCTCCTGCCTCAGCCTCCTGAATAGCTGGGACTACAGGCACACACCACCACACCCGGCCCGGCTAATTTTTCTATTTTTAGTAGAGACAGGGTCTCACTCTTGCTCAGACTGGTTAAGCCATTTTTCATGCTAATTATAGGTTATGTTCACTTATATTTGTACAGACATTTAAATTTGATGTAGCAGTCATTCAGGAGCCAGTGAAGGGATTTAAAGGAGCTGTTGAGTTTGCAGTGAGTTTAGAGGAAGATAATCTGTAGTACAGTTTACTGACATCTGTGTCACTTGAATAGCTAATTTCATCTGATTGTTTTATGGCTTGTCTGCATGTCAATTCACGTAGCTCTTAATCATTAATTTCACAGTGCTATTTTGAAAATGAATCTTCTTTAAACAAGTAATGTTTCATTTATAAAAATTACAGAAAGTCTGGCTGACTCCAATAGTGATGAATCAGATTCAGATCTGTCTGATGTTCCAGAACTGGATTCTGAAATTGAACAAGAGACACAGCTCACCTACTGTCGGCAGGTAATTTTCTATTATCACATGATTTTTCCCAGAAAAGTCCAATTTCTTCTTTATCTTGCTCTCTGTTAGTCACCTATTGTTATCTTTAGTGGCTTTAATTTCCCAAGCAATGTGTGACTATTTCAGTTTTCCCCTTTAAGTGTTAAAGCACAATTGTATAAAATGTTCTCTCATATTAAATGCTTGATGTACTAAGTATGCCTGCATTGTTTGCCTATAGACTTTTGTCACAGTGCACTCAAATTTATTCCCTTAAAAATATTCTCTAATAAAATGTAAAGATTTCCTATAATGCTAAATATGTATTTTTCATTGTGATACATAGAGAACGTGAATTAGTTTGTTCTTTGCAAGGAAGTAAATTTCATAAAGTGCCCTCTCATTTAAGGCAATTGTTAAAGCTGATCAACACTAACCACAATGTCTGAAAGTTACGTTAGGAGTAAATGAACACCTTCATTAATATATGTTCTAAGAATATTTCTACTTATATACATTTTTTAAAGGTTTACAAAGAAGATCTACCTCAGCTTAAAGAACAATGCAAAGAGAAACAAAAAAGTGCTACTTCTAAAAGAAGAGAGCGGCCTCCAGGAAATAGTATTCGATTACACTTTGTTCATGGGTATAAAATAACTATTTCTCATTTATGATTTTGAATTTTGGTGCACACTTACTAGCTGTGTGACTTTGAACAAGTCATTTAACTTCTTTGTGCCTCTGTTCCCTTGTCAGTAAAATGGAGATAATAGGACCTATCTTGTAAGGTTCTGATGAGGAGTAAATAAGGCAATGCTAGTGGTGGCTTACAACATTGTCTGGCACATCATAAGCACTAAGAAGTGTTTCTTGAATAAAAAAATAAATGTTTACGAAAGTTTTATATTTATAGAAATGGATCTCTTGTCTTTAAACAAATTAAAATGAGTCAAATTTCAGAGATAATCATCTCCCTTAAATATGTCTAATTTGGAATGATATTGTGACCTTTTTTACCTTAGTATTTTGGCCTTCTTATTTTATTTTATTTTATTTATTTTTATTATTTTTTTTTTAATTTTTTGAGACAGAGTCTCACTCTGTCATCCAAGCTAGAGTGCAGTGGCATGATCATAGCTCACTGCAACCTCAAACTCCTGGGTTCAGGCAATCCTACTGCCTCAGCCTCCGAAGTAGCTGGGAATACAGGTATGCACCACCACGCCCAGATGATGTTTCTATTTTTTGCTCAGGCTGGTCTCGAACTCCTGGCCTCAAAGGATCCTTCCACCTCAGTCTTCCAAAGTGCTGGGGTTGCAGGCATAAGCCACCACGCTGGGCCTGGCCTTCTTATTTTAATTTCAGTAAAATATAGTTTCTGGATTCTCTTACAACATCTGGCAATACAGGTCTCACATTTCAGCTTGGCAGGAACAGATTTTCTAATCCCACTCTGTCCTACTTCTCAGCCAGCACTCATTTTCTTACCTAACTCATAATATTTTTCAAGAATTTGAAAAAAATTTACTTAGTAAAAGTATTTTTCCTCCAGCATTAAAACAGGCAGTATTTCTGTGCAGTTGTGTTTAATGAATTGGATTTCTTTGAAGTACAGAACAAGGTTTCCATAAGTGGAATTATATTGACCATTTTAAGATTTGACTACTTTTTCCTGGATGAGCATATTTTTAACTTATTGTTTAAACTCATTTTTGGAATATATATTATATGCTCATGGTTTAACAATATGTATAAAAGGATATAGTTTTAAAATCTTCCTCCTACCTCTGGCCTTCCAGCCATCATTCCCCCCCTCCCTAGGTAATAACTATTACTTAGTTTCAGAAATATTTATGTATATACAAACTAATACAAATATATGTTCTTTTCTATACCTTTTTACTTATAAAAAGCAACTGTTTTGTTTTATAGTATATAAATTTAACATTATACTTATGTAAGTAACAATATACTATACATTTCTGTACCTTGTTTTTTTCATTCAATGTTATAGCTTGGATTTAGCTATTTGTAATCAAAGCAGTTCATAAAAGTTTATGGGATATGAGATTGTAGTATTTTCTTTAATTGTTCAGTGTCCTGTAAAACTGGGAATTGAATGACTAACCTAAAAGGTACTTCTCTGTATATCCTGTGTTGATCAGATAAAGGCAAAAATTAATTGTATATGATTTATTTGTTCTATTAGTTACAGAGGTTATGACTGTCGAAGTAATTTGTTTTACACTCAAATTGGTGAAATTGTGTACCATGTGGCTGCAGTTGGTGTCATTTATAATCGACAACAGAACACACAGCGTTTTTACCTGGGTCACGATGATGATATTCTCTGCCTGGCTATTCATCCTTTGAAAGACTATGTGGCAACAGGCCAGGTAGGCTCCTTTGAAAGACTATGTGACAATAAGTCAGATAGGTTAGACATTTGTTTTAATTTAAAGTTAGGTTAGACTTGCATCATCCTATATAGCTTCCCTGAAAGGAGAGAAAACTCTTCCCTTTTTTCTTTCTTCCTTCCTCCCTTTCTTTGTGCCTCCCCTTGCTCTTTCTCCCTTTCTCTCCTCTTCTCCCATTCCCTCCCTCCTTTTTCTCCCTCCTTTTTCTCCCTCCTTTCTTCCCTTCATTCCAAAAACATTCATCAAGCACATTCTATGTACCAGGAAATGTGCTGGGAATATAAAGATATAAGATATCCTCTTGCCATGGTGTAAAACTCATATTTTGAGGAGGAAGACATAAATGCAAGAAAAGCTGTGATACGGTATTTTAAGTATAGATCAGGGTTTCTCAACCTTAACACTATTGATGTTTTAGGCCAGATAATTCTTTGTTGTGGGAGGCTGACCTGTGTGCTGTAGGATGCTTAGCAGCATCCCTGGCCTCTACCCACTAGATGCCAGTAACACCCACCCCCCTGAATTGTGACAACCAAAACGTCTTCAGACAGTACCAGATATCTTGTGGGAGACAAAATCACCCTGCCTTTTAATGTACGTACAAAGTCTGGTAGCAGTGTAATGAAGGACTGATTGTGCCCAGTAGAATTGGGGAAACCCTCATAGAGGTGATGACATTTGAGCTGAGTAGTTTATCTGGCAGAGAGGAAATTGAAGGAAGCTTTCTAAGTGTATTATATCATGTGTAAAAGTGGAGCAAAAAAAAAGTGCAGCTTATTTTAAAAAATGTGAGTAGCCCACAGTGTGTAAATCTTAGAGTGCACAATGGACATTAGTGGAAGAACTAATCAAAAGGATAGGTGGAGGGCTCAGGGGCAACATTTACCTTTAGTTTATATAAATGATTCCTCCTGAAGCACAGTCAGTTATATACTCATGTGCTATGGCAAGGAATTTGAAAGTTATTCTAGTACTACTGGGATGAAGGCAGTGTAAAAAGTGGCCATTTACTACCATGATCCTTGGATTTTAGGGAATTCAGGTCAGATTAAATAAAAAGTCAGTATGCCACAGGACATATCTGGATACCCAATAAGCCATAGCTCCTGTGCTTCTGGCTTTGCTTACACAACAGCATTTCTGCTTAGGCACTGTAGATGCAAAGTTTGTCTCCCAAGTCACAGGCTCACGCTGCCTCTTCTTCTTCTCCCAGTGTATTCCACTTCTTTCCTGTGTTATATTATAACCAACCAGTCCCACCTGTATAAAGTTTTAGACTTCTAAAATAAATTGGCCAGGAGCAGTGGCTCATGCCTATAATCCTAGCACTCTGTGAGGCTGAGGCGGGAGGATAGCTTGAGCTCAGGCGTTCGAGACCAGCCTGAGCAAGAGAGAGACCCTGTCTCTACAAAAAATAGAAAAAATTAGCCCGGAGTGGTGGTGCACACCTGTAGTCCCAGCTACTCAGGAGGCTGAGGCAGGAGGATGGCTTGAGCCCAGGAGTTAGAGGTTGCTGTCAGCTAGGCTGATGCCATGGCACTCTGTAGCCCGAGCAACAGAGCAAGACTCTGTTTCAAAAAATTAATTAATTAATTAATTGTGTTAAAATTGTTCATACTGAAAAGTTCTTCTGAAGTATCTTGAGTGTTTTGAAATTTAGATAAGAAATCTAAAGAGTGTTTTGTCTTACATTTTTTGGAGAATAGAATACAAAGAACGATCCATTGTCAGGAACTGTGATTTTAATTGGAGATGAAAGAACCTGAATGAAACTTACCTGGCAATTTATTTATGTATTTCAACTTGAGTATCTTGACTAACTGAACCATAATTTGAAAATTTTGTCTAATTCAGCAAATATTTATTCAGTGCTTCCTATTTGAAACCATTAAGTGTTTTGGGGGAACATAAAGGCAAATCAGACTGGCTGCCACTGCTCACAATCTAGTATAAGAGTTGGACGAATTACTGTGTGTATATGTAATTTACTAAAAATTCATTAAAAATGTACTCATTTAGATGTCTTATGGGCAGCTCAGATTCAACATGTCTAAAATGGAGATAAAATGGAGATGAATCTTTCCTTCCAAACCTGCTTATCCTTGTATGTTTCCTACTTAGAATATGGCACCATATAACTTGATTATCTAAACCTGTGAGTCAACCTTCTTGTTCGTCAGCCCCTATAGCCAGTCAGTCCTGGAGTTGCACCCATTCTTTGATCTGAATATATCTTGATTCTCTATTTTGAATATTCTTTTCTTCGGATTGTTTTATTTTTTAATTTTTCCATATGTTCACTGACAATCAGTGCTTCATAATTTCTGAACCATTGTTGTAGCCAATTAACTGGTCTCCTGCCTTAAGTTATTTACCCCCTGTCTATTTTCTTGATCCACTAGTAATCTTTCTAAAAGACTTAAAATTCCTTAATGTTTATTAGTAGCTTTTAGGCTGTCTAAACACACTAGCATGCATTTCAAGGCATTTAACTTAGCCTAACTCTGCAACCTCGTTTTTATCTCTTACTATTTGCCTCCATGTAAACTATGTTCTTGCCTTATGAGCTATTTAGAATTTGTCCAACATGTATAATGCTGTCACATCTTTTACTTAGTTCCCTTCTCTTGGAAAACTCTTCCCCTTCACTTCTATTCAACCCTCCAACTTTATCTAATTCCTACTCCACCTTTTAAGACTTAGGCTAAGTAACATATCTGAGAACTTTCCCAACCTCTCCCTCCTCTTCTTCATCCCTGAGTGAGACCCCCAAAGTGTGCTTTAATAATACTCTGTACTTCAGCCAGCACTGAATATGATGTTCACATCTAAACTCTCCATTTATTAGCTGTGGGCAAATTACCTAACCTTTCTCCTGTTTCCTCATCTTTTAAAGTAAGGATATGGTTGGTGTCTATCTTATAGAGTTGTTGTGATTATTCAATTAGTCAATCTTTGTAAGGTGTTTAGAACAGTTTCTAGCATATAAGTCAGTTCTCAGTGAATGTTGGTCATCATCATTCTCATCGTCATCATTTCCAAGTGAGATGTCCAGTAGACAATTGAAAATGTAAGTCTTGGGTTCAGAAGGAAAGGAATGATTAGGGAGTAGGATTTGGGAGTGATTTTTTGATTTAACCATTGAAACTGTGAAAGTGAGATACTGCAGGGCAAAAATGCACAATGAGAAGACTGTAGAATTAAAGATAGAATCTTGGGGGAGGTTTGTATTTAAGTAACAGGTGATGAAATTGTGAAGGAAACTCAGTAGTAAGTCAAGGAGACCAGAGAACCAGGAGAGAATAGTACTGTAAAATCATCAGAAGTATCAAATTCTATAAAAATTACATGAAAAGAGAACTTAGAAGTCACTGGTAATGTTTGGCTAAATAACTTCTGAATAACTTAATGAAATATTGGCAAGTTGTGGTATTGGTTTTTATTATGTCTTTATATAAAATCAATCTCAAAATTAAGTATAATTGACAGCCATATTATTTCAGGAGTTTTCTTTATATATAAAGATACTATATCTCTTTATGCTTATAGTTAAAGAAAGTGATTACTTGCGTCTAGAGGAATAACTAAGAATAGATAGTGCATTAGTGAACATCATAAATCAAGTTAAAAGACAAAGGACAGAGTGCTACAACAGTAAAATTGTCTTTTCAGGGTCTTGTTTACATGCTTGATGTTTTAAACCCCTCTGAATCTTTGTTTACACCATTACCCTAGTCTAGAATGTGCTTGCTTGCCATTACCCTAGTCTAGAATGTGCTTGCTTGCTTCTCTTTGTGAATAAGTCCTGCACTTTCTGAAGGTCCAGCTTTAGTACCTATTCTTCCTGAGGTGTCTCTCCACAACATTTTCATTCTCATTAAGCATATATTACCAGGTGTTCATATTAATTGAAAATGTCCTGTTTTCCCATTGAGTTTGCCAAAGTTATCTGAGTGTTTTAGTGCTCATTGTATCTAGCACAGAAATCCTGCCAATAAGTGCTCAGTAAGCATGTATTATCTGTATTGATTAAGTATAGGATAAGTGTCACATATTCTAGAACATTCCTAGAAACCCTGAGCCTGGCCTCACTAGCTTTTGAACAAATGTAAGAAAAAAATATCAGTCTGCTTTATATTTTTTACAGCAAATAATCAAAGGCTGTAAATTCTCTTGTTTTATTTCCTTTTAATAGACATAAAAATAAATAATTGTATATAATGACTTTTATAATTCTTTCTATTTTAGGTAGGTAGGGATCCCTCAATTCACATATGGGATACAGAGACCATTAAACCATTGTCGATATTAAAGGGCTGTCACCAATATGGTATTTGTGCTGTTGATTTCTCAGGTAAGGCTGTTTGCTATCTCAGTAAGACTGATCAAAATGCAGAGGCAGTACATAGCATTTTAATCTAAGTCAGTGTCACCTAAACTTGTCTTTTAGCTGTGACTTTCACAGTTTTTATCAAGTATTCATAATAAGTTATGTCTTAATCAAATACAACTGTGAAAGTGTGGATTTGCTGGCTACTTTATGAGTATAATTTTATACCCATTAAAATTAGTATGTTTCTATTAAAATAAAACATGTTTGTCTACATAACACCTAAAATCATTTCAGTTGCTATAAGTAGTACATATAATATCTCCCACTTTGGGCAAATGCTGATCTTATTTAATGTTTTATAGCCACAGAGTAAACTTTGAAAATGTTTAGGGTAAAAGGCTAAAAAAGAAAGAGTTGAGAACTGAACTACTTGTCTTAGACATTTCTATAAAATGACAGTTTTAAGCTGTCTTTTAAAAATAATTTTAGATCATGTTAGCACTTTGCTGTATATTTAAAAGTTTAACAGCTACAGCTAGATCCACACCAAAAGCTAGAGTGTGGGTAAGGAAGAAGGAGAAAATACCATTACTAGAGAATCATGTATTAAGAAACAGCGAATTAGTGCTTTTTGCTGCTGTGACTAAAGTGGTACATTATCCATAGTGGAGCCTGGGGGGAAAACATATATACATATTCAAGGATTTGCTAACAGTCATGAAACAAGAAAATGAATTGCAAACTAAGTGGATCAACAAGAAAAATACCGTTGGAACAGTGAGGAACTTATTTAGGTTTGCAAAAAGTGTGGCAACGTGAAACACATTTTCTTTAGTCTGAGCCTTTACAACCTATAAACATGCACACCCATCAGCATGTCTCATCAGTCATTTGTCTCAATAATTTGTGTAATGTATTGTGTTGCTTGATACTAACTAAAATAATTGGCCTTCACTAAAAGCAGTCATATTAATAGCAACCTGTTGTTGTAATCTACATATTTTTCATCTGATTAACTTTTAATAATCACTCAGAGTTCTTATATCACAATAGAGTTCTTATGGTAAATTTAATTGAAGTAAATTTTTTAAGTCCCCTCCTTAATTTGCTTTTCCTTCTCATTTTTTAATCTATTTTTTTCTGGTTTTCTTATCTCTTTCCCTTCCCCCATCCCAATCTGATAGATACATAAGGTAAATGAGATCAGGTGAGATGACAACAGATATGTTTAGAGGATTTGAGAAACATTTATTCCCCCTCCTTATAAATTCTGGTTCTTTTTATAGCCTGTTATGTTAAATGTTATGTAAATGTTAGTACGCATGCCTAACATTTAACATTATTTTATCAAATTTTAAATATACTGTGTGGGTTTAGAATATATGCTGAATGTTTTTTATCTTCCAAATGTTAATGGTCAGTATATCTCTCTGATCAATTTTCATAGCGGATGGGAAACGTTTGGCTTCAGTTGGAATAGATGATAGCCACACTATTGTGCTGTGGGACTGGAAGAAGGGAGAGAAACTTTCAATAGCAAGGTAGGGAAAAATGATATCACAGTAGCAAAATACTGGAATTACTTTGTACTTAGAATTTTTTAAATTAAAACAATTTTGAAATGAAGCAAATATTAACTTTTTTTTATTGCTGCCATCTTTATTACCATTGAATAAATAAATAATATAATCAAATGATTTCAGGATTCCTTTGTAGACATATCCTTTGAACCTACTTTTTAATGTGACTATAATATGGCATTGGAAATAGCTGTTATTTGAAATGTTCATGTACAGAGAGTGAATTCTGTATGATAGGCTATTTTATAGCCATTGGAGAGCATGATAAAATACTTACATTTTTAAGTGAAAGAAGATACACATACATATATATCACAAAGAAGTTATATGTTTTTTTTTTATATTTTTTCTTTTTCTATGTTTTTTACAATGAGCATATATTATTTTTAGAATAAAAATATTAACAATTCTTTAAAGGAAGAAATATTCAACAGTGTTAGAGTTTTTTTAGCATCTTTAAAGTGACGTTAAAGCACTTTTAAAATATAGATAAATACTTTTTACAGAGTATATAGATAATGCCCAAATAGATGATAGTTTAGGAGGAACTTCATAGTTGGAAAGGCTATATTAAGCTATAACAAAGTATTATAAGAAGAATTTCTTTACCTCATTCATACCACAAATCACATTCCCTATGCATAGTACTATAGTAGGTATTATAGATGCTGTACAAAAGCAGTTGAATTTTTACTGTTCCTATCTTCTGAGATTTTGTTGAACAGTTAACATATTAAAATGATAACAAAAGACCAAATGTACAAATGCATGATTACACAGCCCAAATCTGAGAGACAAGTGGAAGACAAATATTTAGTGAATGGAGTAACCAAGATAGGGTATGGATTAGGCAAAAGATTATTACAGGAAAGATGAATCTTCAGAGCTAACACATATTGGTGTTTGTTTCAGAGGAAGTAAAGATAAGATTTTTGTTGTAAAGATGAACCCCTATGTACCTGATAAACTAATTACAGCTGGAATTAAACACATGAAATTTTGGCGGAGAGCAGGTAAGGAAGTGCTTCTTTTCACGCCTTTGAAATTTAAGAAATTATTACTTTAAAAAGTAATTTAGCTAAGTGCAGTGTATTACCCTGGACTGGATCCTGGAACAGAAAAGGGACGTTTTGAGAAAAATTGATCAAATCTGAATGAAGTCTGGAGTTCAGTTTATGGTAATGATTTAGACCTGTTAATTTATTAGTTTTGACAAGTGGTCTATGGTAATATAAGATGTTAACACTGGTGAAAACTGAATGAGTTATCTTTGCATCGTTTCTGGAAATCTAAAATAATCCAAAATAAGTTTATTTTTTTTTACAAGTGATTTATTGTCTTGATGTTTTTTGAACAAATGTAAGATTTATTTTATCACTGTTTATTAGCTGCATTTACATAGTATTCATGTTTATAAAAAGGATTTGATAGGGCAACTATAGGTAACAATAATTTATTATATTTCAGAATAGCTAGAAGTTTTCAAATGTTCCCAACATAAAGCAATGATAAATGTTTCAGGTGAATCATGTCCCAGTTACTCTGATTTGATCATTTTATGTTATATGCTTGTATCAAAATATAACATATACTCCATGAATATGTACAACTATTATGTATCAATAAAAAATTAAAAAATAATAAAAATCAGAATATAGAAAAAAAATAAAAGCATACCATGAGAAGATATAAAAAAAGGATTTGATAATGAGATTAATCAAGTGATATCTAGACTCCTGTCTGTTGAATACGTATTTTGTATTCTAAACTGAAAATGAAAAATTTTGTAGAAATTCTTTATATGCTATAAAATGATGCAAACATGGAACGTTATATTACTTTAGTAATTTGTAATTGTGAATGTGGAGGAAGTCCACATTTTAAAATAAAAATTATTGTCTCTTTTTCAAATAGAATAGTACACTTATAAATTCCAGCAGTGTGACATCAAAGTCTCAATAAATTTAAACCTTTCAGAAAAAATATGTAAACATAGGAAGAAGTGAAACATTTATTAGAAAAGATTAAATTTAGTGAAGACATTTCTAAAATTCAAGTAACTTTTCACTGTTAGTGGGAATGTAAGTTGATATATCAACTTTGGAGAACGATTTGTCAGGAGTTGGTACCTTTCTTATCTGTATGTTTTTCCTTTTGCACATTACCCTATGACCATTCCAAGGCATTCCTAAAGAAACTCTTGCACTTATATAGAAGAGGCCCTTTCAAGAATGTTTAAAGCAGCATTGTTTTCTATAGTAAAAACCTGAAAGCAACTTAAATAACCATTAATAAGACAATGGATAAGGCATGGTATGTTTATATAATGGAATGCTATATGGTTATACAAATGAGTTCTTTAGAGGTAAAAATCAACGTGTATAAAACTCTATACCAAATCATTGGTAAATCAAGTTGTGAAAGAATATATGCAGGATGGTATTTGTAGAAAATTTTAAAACATGGAAAAATGGAAAATAATATATTCTTAAGAAATTCATAAATATGTAGTAAGATATGTATAAAGGTATACATGAGAATAATCAGCATCACGTCCAAAATAGTAGGGAGTGAAGAAGGGAAATGGGATTGGCATGATATTTTAATTACTTTGGTATCTTTTGTAGGTTAGTAGTGGATATACAAGCATTCATTGTATTTGGGTTTTTTTTAAATACCTTTTTGTATTCTTAAATATGTCATAATAAAAATTTTGAAAAATATCAAAAGTGCTATGTTTATGAAAATGAGTTCTTTAGAGGTAAAAATGAACATGTATAAAACTCTATGCCAAATCACTGGTGAATAAAGCAAGTTGTAAAAGAATATATGCAGGATGATATTTATAGAAAATTTTAAAACATGGGAAAATGGAAAATAATATATTCTTAAGAAATTCATAAATATGTAGTAAGATATGTATAAAGGCATACATGAGAATAATCAGCATCACATCCAGAATAGCAGGGAGTGAAGAAGGGAATTAAAACTGACTTAGTCCATGTCTTTATTTATCCAAAAATCTATAGCCTAAACGCAGGCGGGCAAAATGTTGCCCAAATCACTTATTGAGACACCTGTATTTTTCTTTTTAATTCTCCTTATTGTTGCATGTCTTTCTATTCAAACAACAACAATAGAAAATAAATTTTGCTTCTTTATAATGGTGTACATTTTGAAAGTGGTACTTTTCATAATATTTTTGTGAACCAGGGGGAGGATTGATTGGAAGAAAAGGCTACATAGGCACACTGGGGAAAAGTGACACAATGATGTGTGCAGTATACGGATGGACTGAAGAGATGGCTTTTTCTGGAACATCCACAGGAGATGTGTGTATCTGGAGAGATGTCTTTCTTGTAAAAACAGTTAAAGCACATGATGGGCCAGTGTTCAGTATGCATGCATTGGAAAAAGTAAGTAACCTAAAGAGATGTTAATTTAAACATAATTTGATCACGGAGTACAGACCACTGTCAGAAGTAAAGGAACATTGCCTTTCTACTTGGCTGGATCACCCAATAATAGTCTGTGGGCAAGGATCACCTTGACCTTGTTTAGTCTCTCTTTTCAAATTCCTGAACCAAGAATAAAATAGGTCTGTGGTTTAAAAAAAATTTAACCTAATATTTATGAAGCCCTTACCATGAGTCAAAAATTATTCTTAAGTGTTTATATATAATCACCATATCCTATCAAGTATCATTATTATTTCCTCTTTTTAAAGGTTGAGGTTATGAAGACTCCAGGAGGATATATGTAACTTACTGAAAGTGGTAGATCTAACTTGTGGTTCCAAATTAGAAACTGTTTTTAAAGTCCTACCCTAAAAATAAAAATGTTTAGCATCCCTCTAAATATTATTACAGATTCCATGTTGATATTTTTAAAAACAGTGGAGTCTGGGCACAGTGGCTCATTCTTATAATCCTAGTGCTCTGAGAGGCAGAGGTGAGAGAATCACTTGAGTCCGGGAGTTCAGTACTGGCCTGGGCAACATAACAAGACCCCGTCTCTACAAAAAATAAAAAACTTAGCTGAGCATGATAATGTGCCTATAGTCCTACCCATTTGGGAAGCTGAGATGGGAAGATTGCTCGAGCCCAGGAGTTGGAGGTTTCAGTGAGCTATGATTGCGCCACTGCACTCCAGCCTGGATAACATAGTGAGATCCTGTCTCTAAAAAAATTAAAAATAAAAAAACAAAAACAATGGATTCTTATGCTAATTCCTATTTTTTACGAGCTGTAATTTTTGGCTATGTTCTTTCCTCTACAATTTTTCAATATAAAGGAGGTTATTGTTTTCTTAAATATTTAGATATTTATTAACTTGAACCTTTTATTTTGATAGGGATTTGTGACTGGAGGAAAAGATGGTGTGGTAGCTCTTTGGGATGACTCCTTTGAAAGATGTCTCAAGACCTATGCTATAAAAAGAGCTGCTTTGGCCCCAGGATCTAAAGGTGATTTGAGATTTGGCTTATTTTGCAGGAAAAGAGATTAATTGCTCATTAATATGCTTGATCACTGGGGCAGAACACATGGAATATATTTTTCCTTCTTGACTTGATGGGCACCAGTTAAATGGAAAAAGTCACTTAACTGGATACCAGAATCATTGCTGTCCTTTCAAAAATTTATTTTCTATAATATACATGATAAAATACTAGCCAAGTACAAGATGATTAATGCTAATTTTTAACATTTTTAATTTTCCAAAGAAAATTTTCACATGAGCATCGCATTTATTACCAGTCGGGAACTTGTTTTCAATCTTGATGTTTTGTTTCACCTTGGCATTTTGTTGACCCTGCCTCTCTACCTTCTCAGGCCCTTCTTCCCTTTGCCCTTTCTTTGAGTGCATTTCTTCCTTCAAGGCCCTGCATTACGTTCTCTCTGACTTCTAGGCCTTTCTACATGATACTACTTTTTCCTAGAATTTTCCCTTTCTTGTCCCTCTTACTGCCTCCAGTTACCTGACCACATACTCATTTTTTCAAATCTCAAACATTGTTTCTTTTAGGGTGATCCCTCCATCCTCACCTCCCCATAAAAAGGCTAAATTTCCTTGCTATATGCTGCTCCTCACACGGTCTCTTTTCCATATTGTATACTCTGTGAAGGCAGGAGTTGGGTCTATCATGTTTAATAATATATTGCTGAAGCCTGCCTAGGACAAGTAGACATAAACAAATACAGCAGCCCTCTGTATCCGTGGGTTCTGCACCCTCTAATTCAATGAACCATGGATGAAAAATATTCAAGGAAAAAAATAAAAATACAACTATAAAAAAAAATACAAATTTAGAAACACGGTATAAATATTATTTACATAGAATGTATATCATACTCAGTATAAGTAATCTACAGATGATTTAAACTATACAGGAGAGGGTGCATAGGTTATATGCAAATACTATGCCATTTTATATAAGGGATTTGAGCATCCAGTGATTTTGGTATCTGTGAGGGGTCCTGGAATCTATCCCCTGCAGATACCAAGGGACAACTATATATCTTAAGTTAAAATTGAATTAAAAGTATTAATCAGAATATTGTAAGCGCTCTAAGAGGTACAGGATTTGGATGTGGAGGGGCTAAGAGAAGAGGTAAATAAATAGTTGTCAGAATGGTAGGAACCATAGAATTATAGTATGTAGGTGGGACTTGTTTTGGGATTAGTAAATTGAATGATTGGAAGAAATACAGTACATTTGTTAGAATACTTAATCTAGGCCGGGCGCGTTGGCTCACACCTGTAATCCTAGCACTCCGGGAGGCCGAGGCGGGTGGATCGTTGGAGCTCAGGAGTTCGAGACCAGCCTGAGCAAGAGCGAAACTCCCGTCTCTACTAAAAATAGAAAGAAATTATATGGACAACTAAAAATATATATAGAAAAAATTAGCCGGGCATGGTGGCGCATGCCTGTAGTCCCAGCTACTTAGGAGGCTGAGGCAGGAGGATTGCTTGAGCCCAGGAGTTTGAGGTTGCTGTGAGCTAGGCTGATGTCACAGCACTCTAGCCTGGGCAACACAGTGAGACTGTATCAAAAAAAAAAAAAAAAAGAATACTTAACCTATGGGAGACAGTAACCTTGTAATGTGATTTTCACTGTCAGAATAGCATAATTGGCAATATATACATCCTTGTATTATAATGACTTCATACCTAGAAGAATATCTCCATTTAATGTTTCAGGTCTTCTCTTGGAAGATAATCCATCCATACGTGCCATATCTTTAGGACATGGTCATATCTTAGTTGGCACAAAGAATGGTGAAATACTAGAAGTGGATAAAAGTGGCCCAATAACACTTCTGGTTCAGGTAATTTTAAATGCTAATATGTTTTTTTCATTTACATATGATTGATTCTTTCAATACATAAAAGGGAAAAATTGACAATGGTGAAAAATAATGTTGAATTAATTAGGGAAATATGTGTTAATGTTAGTATATACAGAAAAAATTTAATTTAGTTATAGCTAAATGTCTTGATATCAGTAAATAAATATGCATATTCTCATATGGAATAATTGCCAATATTTTAAGTAATTTATTGTCACAAAATAGAATAAAGGAAAAAAACCACACTTGTAATTTAACCTCATCCATTTATTCCATTTGTAATTTTATTTCTTTGAAGTATATTTTTTGAGCTTAAGGCAGTTATTTTTCTCTGACATTCTTCAGTTCAGTCATTCCTTCTTAAGTTTCTAACTTAGAAAAATAAAAAAATGAATGTATGTTAAAATTTTATTATTGAATAAATTGATCAGTAAAAAGATGTTAGTAATAAACCAAAAACTCAGATATGTAAAAATTTGTGTGGCTGAAATATAAAATTAAACCGCAGGAATAACTGCTGGTCATATGATCCTTAACATTTCCATCAGAAATGGTGGATTAGATTTTTAGATGTACATTTCTTCTGTGTATTATGTTTTTCTGAAAAGCGGGAAGGGAAATAAATCAATATCATAAAACAGTAAAGGAAGTTTTACTATTTTAACATCATCATTCTATACTGATGAGAAATTGTCCTCGTGCAGCTATGTATAGTAACAGCAAACTTTGGCTTGACAGAAAAAGAATTACTTTCTTTCTTAATACAGACATTTTTCTCCTTCAGCCCCCACTTCATTCCTGTTAGGACACCAGCAAGTGCACTGGTGATGAAAACAGTGCACATGCTTTAATGTTAACATGTATTTTGACATAGGAGAATTTGTAAGCAGATGACAAAATGTTTATATTCGATTAACTGGTGTCTTACTGTTTAAATTCAGTTTCATACTATGCCTTTGAAAGAAAAGGATGATGGAGTCATGGTGTTAAACATGTTTATGATCTCTTGGAAAATATTAACATAAGTACATTTTTACAGATGAAATGATTAAAACATGCAGTTTTATAATTGTGAAAAAATTGGAAGTTATAAATCTGTTAAGAGAAAAACTTTAGACAAAATAAATTTAACTGAGTTTATTTGAGCATTAAAGGATTCATGAATCAGGCAGCACTCAGCACTTGGAACTGGTCTGCTGCAACAGCATGTGCAGCAAGCTTTTATAGGCTGAACATGGAAGCAAGACAAAGAAAATGTATTTAGTTGGTTAGAGTAGAAAGACCTTAGAGAGGTTAGTTGGCAGTTTATGATTAGTAAAGTCTCTAGTTTCATTTTACTACTTACATCGGGCTTTGGTTTGCTTACATAGGAACCAAAAGTGCTGGGGCTCTTTCAGCCTAATAGCCTCCCAATTAAAAATTGTTAACATATCATTTTTGCTAGTTATTATAAAGTTTAAGACTTCTAATGTCTTATTATCTCCTTGACATCAGGAACAAGACAAGGATAGCAGATCTCACCATTATTGTCAAACATTATGTGTGAGTCTTTAGCCAATCCAGTAAAACAAAACAATAAAAGGTGTATATATTGGAAATAAATGGACAACGGTGTTGGTATTTTCAGATATTATAATCCTATACCTTGAATATCAAGAGAACAAACTGAAAAATTATTAGAACTAGTTAAGGAGTCCTGTAAAGTGACTAGATACAAAATCAACATATAAAAATCAATAGTATTTCTATGTGCTAGCAAAAACCAGTTAGAAAATATGACATTGAAAATGCTTCTCACCAAAAAACTATATAATAACCAGGAATAAATATAGCTAAAAATATGTAAGACCTTTGTTAAGAAAACTGTAAGATTTTACTAAAGACATAAAAGAACTAAGTAACTTCTAAATTGAATAAGATCACAATCCAAATCTTAATGAAATATTTTACAAATTCTGGGAATCTTTTTAAAAAATCATCTATTTGAGAAAATATTCAAGAATAAACAAGGAATTTGATTCTATGCTAGAAATAAAGTATAAAACTGTAATAATTAAAAGTATCGGACTATGTATACCTGATATGTGTTTTCATATATTTACTCAAAAATATGTACAACAATGTTTGTAGCAGCAATATTCTATGGATCAGTTTGGGGAGTAGTGCATCCTAACAACAGTGAATCTTTCAATCCATGAACATGGGATAGTTCTCCATTTATTTAGATCTTCTTTAACTTTTTTCAACAGTGTACAAGTCTTACACTTAGTTTGTCAAATTTATTTTTAGCTATTCTTTTTGATGCTATTGTGAATAGAATTTTCTTAATTTTGCTTCTATATTGTTTATTGCTAATGTATAGAAATATAACTGATTTTGTACATTGACTTTATATCCTGTAAACTTGCTGACATCATTTATTAGTTCTAATAGTTTTATGGTGGATTCTTTGGGATTTTCTATATATAAGATCATGTTGTCTGTAAATAGAGATAGTTTTACTTCTTCCTGTACCATCTGGATGCATGTTATTTCTTTTTCCTGTCCGATTATGTTGGCTAGAACGTTCAATACAATATTGAATATAGGTGGTGAGAACAGACATCCTTGTCTTGTTCCTAATCTTAGAGGGAAAGCATCTAGTCTTCCACCATTACGTGTAATATTAACTGTGGGTTTTTCATAGACCCCCTTTATTAGATTGAGGAATTACCCTTTTATTCCAAGTTTTTTGAGTGTTTTCATCATAGGTGGGGAGGGATTTGTTAGATGCTTTTTCTGTGTATATTGAGATGATCATGCAGTTTTTGTTTTTTATGCTACTGGTACAATGTACTGCATTAATTGATTTTTGAATGTTATGTCAACCTTGCATTCCTGGGATAAATCCCAGTTGGTTATGGTATATAATTCTTTCTATATGTATTGGATTTGATTTGCTAGTATTTTGTTGAGGATTTTAGCATCCATATTTACCAGGGATATTGGTCTGTAGTTTTCTTGTGATGTCTTTGTCTGGTTTGGGTATCAGGGTAATATTGGCTTCAGAGGTGTTCCCTCCTGTTTGTCTCTTTCCCTGCCTACACCCAGCTGTTAAATTCCTTTAATTGCTGGCCAATTGCTTTATTGTTTTCAACCTTTCCAGGGATATAAATTGCTCCACAGACTAAACCAATCAAATTCAGGCTCCTTTGAAAGGAAAGTTCCCCCAGTTAGAGTTTGAGGTTTGTTCTGATTCCAAGCAGGCTCCTTCCAGCTATCTCGGAGATTTCCCTGGTTCTCTTGGAAAAACTAGCTGGTCAGCAGTTAAGCCTGTATGTCCAATGAGTCTACCAGTCTCCTCCCACTTTCCTTTTATAACAGCCTCCACTATTTCTGAGAATACCCTTAGGCATGAGCATTTCCACACTCTGCTGTAAATAAAGTCAGTTCCTTTGAGAAGAGACTTTAGGAGCTATCTGTTTTTCTGGCTTTCCTCTTACTCTAGGCAAAATCTTTGAGCCAGGGCTCTGGAGTTGAGAGTGAGGCCAATGGAATGCTTCTCCCTGAGTGTTCCAGGCGTGGTAAGGAAAGGGGGAACAGCAGGCTCAGGTGTTCCTGAGTTGCCACCAGGTCTCTATTATTCTCAGTGGCATTGCACCCAAGGTAGAGCCTCCATCTGGAGGAGAAGCTGGGCAGAAGAAGGGATCTCCCTCCTGTCAGCTGAGCTCACCAAGAATTTAGCCTCAGCAACACACAGCTGGGGGCAGGATGAGAAATGCTGACATCCTGCCCCTCCTGGGAAGATAGGCCTCCTACTGGGAGCTAGAGGGGAGAGAGAGAGAGAGACTGGTATTCTTAGTTGCATCAGTCTGGCCTGGAGGTTCCATCTAGATGAGGAGGGAAAAAGGGAATAGATCTCAGTTTATTTTATTTATTATTATTTTTTTTGAGACAGGGTCTAGCTCTGTCACCTGGGCTAGAGTGCAGTGGTGCCATCATAGCTCACTACAACCTCAAACTACTGGGCTCAAAGGATCCTCTGCCTCATCCTCCTGTGTAGTTGGAACTGCTGGCTAACTTTTAATTTTTTGGAGAGATGGGGTCTTGCTACATGGTCAGACTGGTCTTGAACTCCTGGCCTTATGCAATCCTCCCACCTCCCAAAGTGCTAGGATTACCACCATGAGCCACCACACCCGGTCTGGATCTTAGTTTAAATACCACAAACTCTTGCTCTTCTTACCAGATTTAGCAGATTTTCTTGAATGAATGTTACTTCATTTGTTGTATCTCCTTGGAACTATTTCCAGAGACTTTAAATGGTTTTGTTTTGTTTTAAATTTTTACTAGTTTCACTGGTTAGCAGGTCTGTGGAGCTTCTCACTTTATCATACTGGAAGTCTCTACTGTGTAGCAATTATTAACATTCTAGGACAGCTAATTCCTCTCCTCTCCACCCAGAGGATGTTTTAGGATTATAAGTTGATTTTAATGCTAACTTGATTATGTTGTAATTGTGAAGATAAAGTTGTTACAAAGATACTTTATGGTGTATTCCAAAGATAAACAAAAGTTTTATTATACTTATTCATTATGTATTATTGAATGTTGTCTTTAGTTTTATTCTAAATAAAGTATACTGTATATATGTGTGTGTGTGTGTGTGTGTGTGTGTATCTTTAGGTTAAATTGATCTTGGTTATCTTTTCTTTATAGGGACACATGGAAGGAGAGGTGTGGGGTTTGGCTACACATCCTTATCTGCCCATCTGTGCTACTGTAAGTGATGATAAAACCTTAAGAATATGGGATCTGTCTCCTAGTCATTGTATGTTGGCTGTCCGGAAGCTGAAAAAGGGTAAGAGGCTCTCAGACTTGAACATAGATTAAATTGTCACAATTCTCTAATCTTTACAAATATAAGAGAGCAATAATAGGCATGTAAAAATGGACTTTAAATATTTTGAAATATTTATTCAGTCTCTACTTGCTTATGGTGCTACATAAGGAAATTAATTATACCCAGTCTTTGCCTTTGCCTATGATCATGCCTAAACTGAGCAAATTTCCAGTGACATGTTGGAAGAAAGAGCATAGGAAGTAAACAAAGCTATATTTTTCACCCCTTTGTGATTATGGATTATGTAGAATCCAGAACTGGAAACTAGTGGGGAGTTAGCTACATTCCCAGCAAAAAATCAGGTCCCACAGGCAGGGGTCATCACAAAGGATAAGGAAATAATCGAAAATAGAAAATAATAGAATAGAGAAATAAAAGAATACACAGAGACGAAAGTACAGTTTTATAAAGAATAGACTTTATAGATGGAGGCTCGGGAGACCCCACAGCATTCCCGTGAGCTGTCAGGCCAGGAGTGAAGTTTCACATCAATATTTGTGGGTACAGTGATCAGTTGCCAGGGGTAACAGATTTACATAATAACAGGTAGTTCGTTTTAGGTTAGAAGTCTCCCCAAAAGCTTCTAGAGATCCCTTAATTAACTCTATGTGAGCAAACGGTTACAAAATCTTTGAAAGACAAACTTCTAAGATAAAGCTATCATTTAACAGAATGGTTAAACAGAGATATAGTGGCTCCATATTTCTTTATCTAGTTATTGTAGATGGAGACGGGTAGTCAGGAGTCAAGCAGGAACTGTCCCTTGAGCTAATTGCTTTTAGCTGCAGGTGTCTATCTGTAGGTGGGCACTCTTTGATCAGCTCTCATCCCGTGGCTCCATGCAAACCTGCTTTGTCGTACAAAGCAGGTGAAAACCACAGGTTTGATACTGCAGCGTCACCTTAGAAAGCATCTGCCATTGACCTTTGAGATACTCTCAGGCGAGGCAGCTTTTGATATGTGAACTAACACGTTCACATATTCCTTCAGGGCAAAGCCCTGCAAAACTCCTCACATCATTTCTATCTCCATCTAGCAATATCTCTATGGAGCAATATTTCTATGGGGCAACATCTATATAACAATATTAATCTATGGAGCAACAGAAACTAAGAAGGCCTTAACTTAAAAAGGAGTAACAGAGTGGAGGGAAGAATATTTTAGGATGAAACAGAACTGGACACATTTGTAGGAGACAGATGAGGCTGTCAGTGTAGGCTGTCAGTGACAAAGGGTTCAATTGTTGGAGCAATGCTGTTACTATTAACCTAGGGTAGATGAGCATATACAGGCAGCTTTGAATTTCTTAGTAAAGTGGCAGAGAATGTTATCTAATGGAGTGGAGGAGCTATACTATAGCTCTAGTTGAAAAAGTTGGGAATAGCTACAGTAAGAAATGTAACAGAGTCAATAGATGAAGGAAAGGATGGTGTAGCCACAGGAAAAGCCAAGTTGAAGTTAGGTAGCATGGATTTGCAGTTCAATCAGTTAATTTCTTTTCACTTTCTTCTGTTGACTTGAAGAGTTATAGTCTATTCACTTCTTTTAAGATTACTGTTAAATATTTAACATGAAAACTTTACTAAAAATTTGAAGTTTCTCACAATCTCTAGGACTCTTCAATTCCAGTCACTGTCCTCCCTTTTTTTAGTTATTGATGTCCAGCATTTTTATTCTCTGGTTTTTTGGGGTTTTTTTTTTTTACCCTCACAGCCTCATTCAATTGACATTATTATTAATATTATTTTATGCAGTCAGTATTTACTCAGGTTTCTCTGTACCTATACATTTCTTTGTTCACTTTTTCTTCTTGAATCTCAGAGTTTTTTGTTTTATCACTTTCCTCTTCCTAAAATGTAGCCTTAAAATTTCTTTAGTAAAGGTTTGTTGGAAATTCTCTCAGCTTCCTTTGTCTGAACTAGTGGAACACTGAGGGCAGGGTCGTGGGAATGGTCTATCCCAGCAGCAAGAGTATTTTATCACTACATTACAATTCTTAAAAAGACTAATTTTTATTCAGTTTTATTATTGTTTTAGAATTCTCTATAGGCAGCGTATTGCCACTTTGAGTAAAGTGTTACAACCACCCTGCCCTTGATATGCCACTAGTCTGAACAAATTTTGATTTTTTTACTCTTATTCTTGAATGCTAATATAACTGCTTCTGGAGTTCTTGGTTGAAAGATATTATTCCTCTAGTTTCTAGTTTCCACTGATCTCTTTCTTTCTTTTGCAGTTCTGCAGTGTAATAACATTGTGCATGTATATGGAATTTATTTTTATTTATTCTGTTTAGGATTTGTTATGCTTCCTGAATCTGTGGATTTATATCTTGCATCAGTATTGAAAAATTCTGTGCCAGTATTAGTGGCTCCTTTTAGGACTACATCTTTACATTAGGTTGTAGGGAAAATTCATTATTCTGTATTTTTGTTTTTAAATATTCTATAATCACCTTTATTTTTGTATTTGTCATCATTGACTCAAGAGGAAAACAGGTAGATTTTCTTAATTTGAAAGCGATATGTGTGGATTTTATACTGGTTGGGTTAATTATTACAAGATTACTGAAGTCATACTGGATTAAATATTATAAAACCGTTATCTCTGAAATATTCAGTTAGCACATACAGTTTTCCTCAACAAATGAATATACATGTATCATGATCATGAGGCTTAATGTTTTATAAAAACAAGTCATTATAGTTAAAGTAGACTGTTATAGGAAAATTTCTGACAGACAACTCAATTTTATGGCAACCGTTAAAGAATAAGCAGAAATATAAATATATAACATGGGTTAATGTTAATATTCTTAATGTCTGTGAAGTAAATATTAAATTTTTGCCAGCCTTTGTGCTTTTCTATATAATGACATAGTGGAAAGTTTCCCTTAAGAACTTAAATATCATGGTTTTAGCTTTTAATTATAATCAATTCTGAATTTTTAATGGACTTTCTGTTTTTTAATTCTGCACAATTATTCCATGTCTTGGCTCATTTCATATTTTCTGTATGTCTCTCTGTATAGCATCTGTGTAATTTCTTAAGATCTTTATTCTAGTTCTTAATTCTTTTTGTAGCAGTTCTTTCACATCTGCTTCTTAACCTACCCATTAGCTATTTAGTTTTGATAATTCTCATTTTTAGAAGTTCTATTTGTTTTCTTTTCAAGTTTTCCTGAGTTTTTTTTATAACATCCTTGTTTATGTTTTAGATTTCCTTTTTTATATCTTTAATCTCAACTACACTTATCAAATAAAGAATATAAAATCTAATTATCTGACATCCCCCAAGGATCTGATTATGTTGTGTTTTCCTTTCTGCTGTTTTGGGTGGGTTTTTTGTTTTGTTTTTTTTTTCCTGCTGACTCCTTCCTACTGGTCCATTTTCTTGTGTCCTTTAAATTTTGGATTGTAAGTTCATATTTGGTTGGCTTTCTTTACCTGTGGAAATCCTATGATGTCTGAATTGAAGGTGTGCTTCCAGAGAGATTTTATGTTTTCTTCTGCCAGGTGTCTGGGGTGCTACTATCCAGAACCACTAAAAATTAATTTTTTTTAACTGGGATTACATAGATCATGTAATTAGTATAAATTCAAATCCAAGATTTGTGTAAGCCACCCTAAATTTGTAAATTCTCAAGTACAATTTTTCCCTCTCCATCTAGAACCCAGGCTAGGATAGACAAGTTTGTTTCCTGATTTCTTTATTGCTGGGCAAATTTTTTTTTAAAAAAAGTTTGTTTCTCTATTTTTCTCCTGAGATATGGTTGTGATACTGGGTCAAAATGACAATATGGTATTTGGAAATATTTTTTGCAAAAAAATTCATGTAATTATCTATTTTATTTTTATTTTTTTTATTTCAGCTTATTACAAGGGTACATATATTGCCTTTGCCCCACCCAAGTCAGAGCATCAGACATGTCCATCCCCTAGATGGTACCCACCTCACCTATTAGGTGTGAATATACCCATCCTCTACTCTCCCACTCCCATCTGCCGGGATACCTGATGAATGTTATTACTATATGTGCACTTAAGTATTTCTTAAGGTATTCATGAATCAAAAATATTAAAGTAAAAATCAGTGAAACTAAATATTTAGTATATTTAAATACAAAATTTATAAATATAAATCAAGTAAATAGATAAAATTATAAATATATGTGTATCTGTGCATTTTAATTATTAGTAATTTGTTAAAAGTAAATACTTTATTAAAAAAGTTTCAACATGAAACACTGAAAATAAAATAATTGATCTTTCTTTTAAAGCAGTCTTCAAAAGCAAAGTTCATTAGTGATATTGAGTTGTAAAAATAATTAATTTTGTGCAGATTCTCCCAGATGCATAAAAGGCCCTTACTGACTTCACGATACACTGGTCTGAGTAATGGTGAAAAGATAAATATAATCCAATTATAGATTTCCTTTGACCCTTTTATCATCAGATAAAACTATCTCTTGTTTGATAACTTCAGGGCATCTTTTCAAATAACTTTTATTTTGGTAGAGACTTTTATGAGATAGCAAGCTATGATGTTTGCTTTAAAGAAAGCATTTCCCCAGCCTGAGCAAGAGCGAGACCCCGTCTCTACGAAAAATAGAAAGAAATTAGCTGGACAACTAAAAATATATAGAAGAAATTAGCCGGGCATGCCTGTAGTCCCAGCTACTCAGGAGGCTGAGGCAGAAGGATTGCTTAAGCCCAAGAGTTTGAGGTTGCTGTGAGCTAGGCTGACGCCGCACTCTAGCCCGGGCAACAGAGTGAGACTCTGTCTCAAAAAAAAAAATACTTTATATAAGCCATGCTCAATTAAAAAAATCTAATGCAGTGTGTATGTATATAACTGTGGATGGTAATGATTCAGAGATCTGATTATTTTTTAATTTGGGAACAATGGTTTTACATCATCACTACTGGTATTTTGGAACTTCAAATTAACATGGAATTTAAAAGCCAGTGTTGTAATGAGTACGATTAACATACATCCCTTCAAGAATTCTAGTTTTGTCCAGGAGGTCCAGGTGCATGACTCATTTCCTATGCCTTCAGGGAAGATAAGGCTTTTTTACTCTGATTTTCTGCTTCCCTTTTATTTCTGATAACTGGAGAATTTTCTTATTTTTTATTGAACTCAGCTATGCATTTAAAAGATATTTATTATGTTATTCTTTGCATAAACTCAACTTTCCACCTGCTCTATGCCTGCACCCAACCAGCAGAATAAGGGTTGAGTAAAACAGGCAACCATGGTGATTGATGTAATTACTGTTTTGTTTCTCTGCTCTCCTTTGTAGCAGAACTTCTCAAAATAGTTGAGGCTCACTTGTCTTTGTGTTCATCTGACAGTTGCTCCACAACACACTCCAATTAGGCTTTTATTTCTATTTGTCCATTGAACAGTGTTGCCAATCTCTTGATCAGTTCTTGGTTCTCGCCTTGCTCACCTCATGGCAGTTTTTGACACAATTGACCATGCCTTCTTTTCTGAAATGCTTTCTTCACTTGTCTCTACAACCCATACATGCCTTTTTTTTTTTCTCTCTACTTCACTGGCTCCTTTCTTCTGTTTCCCTTGCTGGCTCTGCCTTTTCTTCCTGCTGTGTACATTTAGGAATGCCCCAGGGCTTCTCTCTGGCCTCCTTTTTTCATATTACACTAACACTTTTGGAGATTAGATTAGTCACTGTCCAGTCAGAAGACAGAGACTACACTAGTCATTTGAACAAGGTAAATTTAATAAAAAGAATTGTTAGCTAGTAAAAGGTGGTCACCTACTGAAAAGGCTTTAGATGTAGCCACCATAGAAAGCAAGTACTAGCCCTAGTGCTGAGGGAAAGTGAACAAAGAATTTAAAGAGATTCAGACCTGTTTGGAAAGGGTGTGACTGCCACCAGAACACTCTGTGAGTCTATGGCAAAGAAGCTTGCCAGAGGTTCTGAGGTTCTACCTCAGTAGAACAGTGAGAGTGGTCACTGGATGAAGGGAAAGTTTGCCAGTGGGCTCAGGCCAGAGCTGAATGGTCAGGACCACTGCTTAGTAAAGCACTTAACCTAGAGAAAAGGTCACTGGACTAAGAAGACTGCCGCTGTCTTGGCAGAGAATCTTGCTGGAGGCTGCAAACTGCAGCTGAATCATTAGGACCATTTCTGTGACTGTGGAGAAACGTGCTGGAGGATGCTGTTGGGGCTGCCACTGTGGAGCATGCTGCCAGGTCCCCTGCATGAGAGTGTGTGGCTTTGTGTGTAAAACAGCACACTTGAAGAGTCACCTTCTGTTTTGGCTGTGTAGTGTCTCTCCAGCACCCTCTATTGGCAAAGCTTATTATCGGTCAGCTGGCAAAAGAGAAAAGTCTTCTGTGAGGCCCAAAGAATGGTAGATTTAGAACTGAGAGGCGACGAATATCAATACTAACCTGCACGATCTACCCCTTGCTGATCAGCTTCCACATGCACCTTTCTACATACATTTTAACTTCAGTACAACCATATAACTAACCTTATGTCGCTACCCAAAAAGATACAGCTAGCCTTGGTACAAATGAAGAAGTTCTCCCCCTTTCTCTAAAGAGAGAAGACACACAGTCCCAACAATCATTATGTCCATTGCTGACCGTATTAATTACTCTCAAATTTAGTCACAGTCTTCAATGGAACAGAATAGACAACTCATAAATAAATCCACACATCTGTAGTGAACTTATACAATGGTGCCAAGAATATATACTGGAAAAAGAACAGTCTTTTCAATAAATGGTGCTGGGAAAACTGGATAGCCATATGCAGAAGAATTAAACTAGACACTTATCCCTAGCTATATACAAAAATCAAATCAAAGTGGATTAAAAACTTAAATCTATTATAAGACCTGAAACTATGAAACTACTAAAAGCAAACATTGGGGAAATGCTTCAGGACATTGGTCTAGGCAAGGACTTCTTGAGTAATACCCCCAAAGCACAGGCAACCAAAGCAAAATTTGACAAACGGGATCATATCAAGCTAAAAAGCTTCTGCACAGCCAAGGAAACAGATTGTCAGAGATTCTTTTAGACTTGTCACAGAAGTATTCTCTACTCAGACTATAACTCATGCTGAGAGTTAAAGGACCTGCACTTGTTACTTCTTCCTGTAAATGCTCCATGCTCTCAGTGGAATCTATTGTAAAACACAGTCCTGTAGTCATTATGGTAATGGTCAAGCTCCCTTGTGAGCTCCCAAGGCACTTACCTCAGTAGACACTTCATCACAATCAACAACAGGAGATAATGTGATTAGTTGTGATACTAGTGTATACCTTGGATTACTAGCATCCCATTTCCCATTGGCAAGGGCTTAGCACTCTGCTTAAGCTCAAAGGCATGACTAAATCAATTCCAAAAATCCCAGCTTTGATGGTTTGTCTCCTGAGACCCCTATAGTACCAATTCTATATTAGTAGTCATTTGAAGAAGCAAAATTTAATATGAAGTGTTAAATAATAAAAGGTGGTTAACTACTGAAAGACGTAAAAGAGGATTCTAAGGGGTATAGCAGTAGCAACAGCAGAAAGCAACTACTACCCATAGGGCTAATGGACAGTGAACAAGGAATTAACTTAAAGGATGGACCTTCCTCCTCTACCACAGGCTGAGACTCAGATCTCTTTGGAAAGGGTGTGGGTGCCACAGGAAAATAAAGCCTGCCAATAGTAAAGAAATTTGGCAGAGTATATGGGCCATAGCTGATCTAGTGGCAGAGAACCCCCTCCTTCACCCATCCCATCAATCTACTGGCCTCCAGTACACCAGAGGAATGAAGAAAAATTTCTGCTTTAGCCTTGCAATGTCCCTGCAGTACATCTGTTGGCCCAAATCAAGTCAACTAGCAAAGGAAAAATGTCTACACTGTCCAGCTCCAGTATCACATAGCAGGAAAAAGAATGTTGGATTTGGAGCTGAAAGGCAATAAATTAATAACAAATTCTTATTCAATTTCATGGCTATAACATCATCTGTATGCTACTGCCCTCCCATATTTATATCTCTGCTCTATTTTTCTGCTTTGAGCTCCAGAGAAGTATTAATGTATCAATTGGCTCCTTTGTGTCTTCACTTGAGTTTCTCATAGGCATTCTTAACTTAATGGATGTAGAACTAAACACTTGTACCTCCTCTAGTTTTTCCCATCTCAGTAAATGGCATCGCCAGTCAAGTAAACACGTAGCTTTGACTTTTACCTTTTACTCCACATCCATCTGGTCTAAGTCCTGCCAGCTCTGTATTGAAAGTATATCCAAATCCTACCACTTCTAATCACCTCCACTGCTGCCACCCTGTTCCAAGCCATCATCATTTCTTGACCCTCAAATCCCAGAAATCACATCTTAGATTTCTTCATTACCAACGTATGCTTGATAATCATATGACTGCTTGTTCTCTATTTATTTGTGCTTAGGCTGTATATACTCTATCCTTCCCCCATCAAATCTCATGCAACATACCAAAAGCCTTAGGGCTTTTGAATATGCCTGCTGCATCTGTTGCTATCAGGGTATGCCTGTTTTTTTTGTGTGTGTGTGTTTACCAATACAGCCTGACCCTTTTAAAAAAATTAATATTAACATCATTAATAATAAGATTAATGATTTTAATATCATTTTTCATGTCTAATTTTGGGTGTATTGTCCTAGTTTAATCTAATAATTGCCTATTACCATTTTTTAAATATTTTATTTCTTTTTCTTTTTTTTTCAGAGACAGGGCCTCACTCTGTTGCCCAGGCTGGAGTGCAGTGGCATAACCATAGCTCACTGCAGCCTCAAACTCCTGGGCTCAAGTGATCTTTCTGCCTCAGCCTCCTGAGTAGCTGGGACTGCTGTGTGCCACCACACCTGGCTAATTTTTTAATGTTTTAAAGCATTCTTATAAAGATTGCCTTATTTCTTAAATTTCTGATTTGTTAGATAGAAGCTACAAAAGTAGCATCCCTTTTCCATTCCCCCAAAAAACTTCCACATGTCATTGGATTTTTATGTTAGTTAAAATCGCTCATTCTTTTTCATCAACTTAATTTCTTTTAAGGTAAATATCAGTACTTGTTTTTGTTACATTCAGAAGCAAGTTAGTTTTAATTCCTGCTTAAAAACCTATACTACCAATTTCTATAGAAATCATTATATCACTTGACTCCTTTTTTATGTTGATTTGAGGACATAATAAATATTGGTATCCTCTTTGAAATTAAAGGTTGTTTTAACACATACTTTTTTTAAAATTAAAGAAAAATTACCTAATATATGCTCTTTTTTTCTTTCAGGTGGGAGGTGTTGCTGTTTTTCTCCTGATGGTAAAGCTTTAGCTGTAGGTCTTAATGATGGAAGTTTCTTGATGGCAAATGCAGATACTCTAGAGGATCTTGTGTCTTTTCACCACAGAAAAGATATTATTTCAGATATTCGATTTTCACCTGGTAAGATTCTGTTGAAATTGTATTATTAACTGGGGCAAATGTTTCAATGTGTAATTTTTATTAACTTATTTTATCTCAGAATTTTACTTTTTGACTAGGAGAGGCAGTGTGGTTAAGAGGGAAAAGCTCTATATTAGATAAGTGCAAACATCTGGCTTAGTGCTAATTATGTCACTAAATTTTCTGTGTGGCTTGGGCTAAGGCACCTCTCTGAGCTTCAGTTTCCTCATTTGTAACATAAAAGGGGTTGGATGACTGTTTTCATTATATTCGTAATGCTTTTGAAATTGCATTAATTTTACTCCATCAGTTTCCACGTAGTCACTATCTACTGCAAAACCTACTGTAATGTAGGAATTACTAACGTTAAGGCAAAATTTACTTATGTTGGTTAAGTTTCATTTTTTTCCTAAATTTAGGGGAGTTTTTTGTTGTTAAATACAAATATCAAAATTACATTGCATATAATTTTTGACATTTGCTCTCCATTGAACTAATTTGTTACACTAAAAAAATTTTTAATTATAATATACTTGAAAAATGTTATCATTTGGCATTTGACACATCTGTCTTCTTATAATGTAACTTACGAAACACCTAAGATTTTTCCAAAAAAAATTAGGAAAATTAACCCTAGTTGCAAAATATAAAAAATATTTCCAAAGGTAGAAAATATCAAGCAAATATGTTTCTATTATAGGTTCTGGGAAATATCTAGCTGTAGCATCCCATGACAGCTTCATAGATATATACAATGTAATGAGTAGTAAACGAGTAGGAGTATGCAAAGGAGCTACCAGTTACATAACCCACATTGACTGGGATATTAGAGGTAAGACTTTAAATAACTTAATATTTTATGAAAATTTAATTTGATTCTGTATGGCTATTTTAAAGAAACAAAAATGATTCAGCAGATGAGTTCACAAGCATTGTGAAAAATATTTTTCTCAAAATTATTTTTTACTACTTTATTTTGCATCTGAAGATGAAAAGACTTTTCAATACTTCACCTAATGTCATTCAAATGTAGTGCAGTAAGTGATAAGTTTAATTTATAAAGTAATTTAAATATTATATAAAACATTTACTATACAACTATTATATACCTATAATAAAATTTTTTAAACATTTTTAATAGTTAATTTTTTTTTTGAGACAGAGTCTTACTTTGTTACCCAGGTAGGGTGCAGTGGCATCATCATAGCTCACTGCAGCTTCAAACTCCTGGGCTCAACGATCTTCCTTGCCTCAGCCTCCAGAGTAGCTGGGACTACAGGCACGTATGACCACACCCCGCTAATTTTTGTATTTTTTAGTAGAAAGAGGTTCTCGCTCTTATTCAGGCTGGTCTCGAATTCCTGAGCTCAAATAATCTGCCCGACTCTATCTCCCAGAGTTCTGAGATTACAGGCATGAGCCACTGTGCCGGGCTTAAAAAATTTTCAAATTTAAAAATTTTTAGTCATGATGATAACCTGGTTTTTGTCAGATAAATTTGTAATAAAAATTAACTTCAAATTTGGAAACTAGAAATATTAATGAAGATTTTAAAGTCATTTCCCTCATCATTTGATATAAAATACATACATTTCCTAAAAATAGTCATAATTATATAACACAAATAATTTATTGAGTATCTCTGTTTTGAGCAGAATGCATGGCATATGACTGTATTTAATAAGTTTGATAAATGCTAAATATTTTAAATTCCTCCTTTTTAAGGATTTTATTGTTTCATGTATTCAACTCTATAAACGTAGTATTGTAAATTAAAGTTTTTCCAAATATTGTTAAACAAGTACACTTGCTTTTTAAAAATATTCCAATATTTGTTTCTAGGGTGTTTTTTGTACATGCATAACAACAGAAATAGTTTGTATACATATACAAAAATTAAACCATCTACGAATTGATTTACTTGATTTTATGGAATTTAAGAGAATAAAATGCTCTTAATATATATTGATTGCACAGGAAAATGATTTTTATATTTAAGCATAAGTTTTCCCATAAAATTTAAATCTCATACTAGTGGTATATGTATTTATTTATATATTTTTATATATGTGTATATATATTTTAATTTTTTTAAGGAAAGCTTTTACAGGTCAACACTGGTGCTAAAGAACAGTTATTCTTTGAAGCTCCCAGAGGGAAAAAACAAACCATCCCCAGCATGGAGGTAGGAAGATAGTGATGCTTGTAGTGTTATTTATATGAATAAGAGTGGTTGGAAAACTGATGCCTACTTTCCATTATTTAGTTATGTGTGAAGCCTGTTCTCAAATTACAGATATTCTTGAGTGGATTTATTTTATTGGGACAGAATACATAGATGGGTAAAGGAAGAGACAAAGTATTAAGAAAAGGAACGAATCACTTGTATATCTAGCTATGCTCTAATTATTAATACTTTCCTCAAAGGACAAGAAGCATGCAATAGCAAATAGAAGACATGCCATCTAAGATTGAAGTACTGCATGTCTGCTACATCTTTGGAACCCATATGCCCAAGATATTTGTTGGCAGATTCCTGTTTTTAAAAATAAAAACCAAAATTATGTTTAGTTTTGTGCCTGACAATATTAGCTATTTTTTTGGTATGGCCTAGGAAGAGGGGCTCAACAAATTTAACATTAAAGTGGCTTAATAAAGGGAGAGATTGTAAATAAAAGTTCTTAATTTCTGGTAATGGTTAGTTGGAAAACATGCTTATACATTAGTAGAAATTTAGACGTGAACTGTAAGAATGTTTCTTAATTAGCTTAAAGGGAGAAAAAGTCTTATTTATCACAGTATGCTCAGCATCTGGAACACACAGAGGATATATAAGTACATCCCGAATAATACTATGTTAAAATTTTTCTGCAGGAGTATTAGACTCTGGGAAACTACAAGACAACTAAAAATTTAACTTTTTTTCATTAAAACTTTAATTTTACTTGTGAAACACATAATTACAAAGAAAAGTGTTTACATTTTGGTTGTTAATTTTTTAGGTTTAGACATTACAAATTTACTGCATTGTTTTTGTCTTTTTAGGTAGAAAAAATTGCTTGGGCATCGTGGACAAGTGTTCTTGGTTTATGCTGTGAGGGAATTTGGCCAGTAATTGGGGAAGTCACAGATGTAACTGCTTCTTGCCTCACCAGTGACAAAATGGTCCTAGCTACTGGGGATGATTTGGGATTTGTGAAGTTATTTAGATATCCTACTAAAGTATGTCTTTTTCTTTAACTTTCCTAATAATCATAAATTATGAAAAGGTTAAGGTAATGCCCTGTCATAGCATCTCATTGTTGTAATATGGATAGTATGTATTTAATATGTAATAGTGTAATATGAAAGGTTCAGAATTATGGTTCATATTTATAACTTATCTGAAAGTATTATTTATAATTTATAATCCCATGCCTTAAGTTATATATTATATTCTACAGTGTTTTTTAATATTGAGTAATGTAAATATCCGTTTTAAAAGAAACATTTCTTTTATCCCCAATATTAACTTAAATAATTTTACTATTCTTTTGATTAAATATACACCATTAATAGTAAGTTTTAACCCATTAAATACAAAATACAACACCTATAAAATTAAAATAACATTGATTTAATGTGTTGAATGATTTTTTGTTGTTGTTGAAACCAAACTGTACAGATTCTTTGGAGTTCTACATACCTATGCTACTGTGTGCTACGTGATTATTCAATTTTTTTACCACTTCCCTCTATTCAAACAACTATAGAACATTAGGCTTTTGCTTAGCATGAAAATAAAATTCATGCATCAAGTCCAGATACATGTATTTCTTAATTGTCACAAATTAAGTTATATATTATAATCCAGCACCAACACGAACATAAACATAAATTTGAAATAGGACACTGAGTCATATTATGGTATTCAGTTCATGGTGATCTTAAGTAATTGCTATTAATATTTTTAGATCAGCATTGATATGAAAACACAGGTTTAAAAATTCTCATTGAAAACTCAGACAGCCAAGAAAATACTCCACGGACTCCTGTTTTAGATATATATAAATGGTAGAACTTTAGTTGATAAGAATGTGTCCCACTAAAACATTTATTAGTCAGATATTTCCAGCATTCCGGATGGTATGGATCCCTTAGTTGTAGATTCTAGGATATTGGTCTACAGATTCCTTCTTCACCTTACTCTAGTAAGAACCACACAATCTTAGAAAAACTACTTTCTTGCAGCACTTTGATGACAGATCTCCAACCCTAACTTTTTTTTTTTTTTTTAAAGGCGGCATCTTGCACCGTTTCCCATGCTGTAATGCAGTGGTATGATCGTAGCTTACTAGAGCCTGAAACTCCTGGGCTCAAGTGATCCTCCTACTGCAGCCTCCCGAGTAGCTGGGACAACAGGTGTGGGCCACCTGTAGGCATGAGCACCGCCCCTGACCAGTAAGGCTGTGTTAGAAGTGGAGTGCAAACTTAACTTTTGTTAAGAGTCTTTATTCCCAGAGAATTCACTGATTTTGCCATCACTGTTTGTTTAGGACATCTATTATTTTGACACCCTTGAAAAGATGTCCATCTAAAACCTGCTAATGATGCTTTTATCTGAAATTTATTTATGTAACTTGGTAATGCTAGTGTTGTAGATTTAAAAGTTGCCAATATTTATAATGTGAATTTTTCTCGATATTTAAAAGCAAAATAGCCTCAGCAATATAGTGAGACCTTGTCTCTACAAAAAATACAAAAATTAGGTAGCATGCACCTGTAGTCTCAGCTACTCAAGAGGCTGAGGCAGGAGGATTGCTTGAGCTCAGGAGTTTGAGGTTGCAGTGAGCTATGATGATGCCACTGCACTCTAGCCTAGGCAACAGAGTGAGACCCTGTCCCAAAACAAAACAAACAAAAAAATAAAATACATTGCTATGTGTAGTGCTTATAAACAAAAGCACTGATGAATTAAGATGAAAGATATTTACATGGGTATGCGTATACCCACACACACACCAAAGCAACTGATAATTAATTTTTGTTAACATAGCTGTGCTGTGCATAGGCATTTGTGTCCCTTCTCAGTTACTGTGTTTATTTCCAACAGTAATATATCTGCGTAATCATTTTAAATTGACATACACTATTCCATAGATATACACTGTAATTAACTTAGCTATTACCTTATTGAACATTTAGGTATTTAAATTTTTTTAGTGCTATAAGTAAATACTGTGGTATGTATTTTTTGCACACATAGCATTTTCTTAGCAAAGATTCCTAAAAGGGGGATGGGTGAGTCAAACATAAAAACATTTTTATGCTTTTAATGAAGAATATCAAGTTGGTTTCCTAAAGAGTTTTGGTGTATGATGTATGAAACTACTGGTTTTATTCTATCCTCATCAGGTTTGCAAATTGGTATTTTTTGTTCTAGTGAGTTTTACTATTTTCTCATGGTTATTTTTACATGTTGCACATGGAACGATAAATTCCTAATCATAAGTTAAGAAAAATAAAAGGAATTCAAAATTATAACCGAGTTGTCAAATAAAATTTCTCAGAATGATTGTTTGAATTTTTTTTTCCTCTTTAGGGAAAATTTGGAAAGTTTAAGAGATATGTGGCCCATAGTACACATGTCACAAATGTTCGCTGGACTTATGATGACAGCATGTTGGTTACCCTAGGAGGTACAGATATGTCTTTAATGGTGTGGACAAATGAGATGGAGGGATATCGGGAAAAAAGGCCTTGTGATAGTGAAGAATCTGACATAGATTCTGAAGAAGATGGGGGTAAGTCACTTTATTATATCTTAATAAAAACAGAGGGAAAATTTTGCACAACTTATTTAAACTGCAGAAGTTAAAACAAGTAATAATAATGTTTGAATAATTGTGGCATTAGTGTTTTTGGTCTATTGAGCATCAAAATTGGTTTTGTGACTCAAGAACTTCAGGCTGACATGTATTGATGACTTGGATATTCTTCATTTACCTATGAAAGACCAGGATATTTTAAATAAGTACTGTTAAAATAAATTTTATATCAATCCTCATATTTTAAAATAATTTAGATTTTTTTTCCTAATACACCAGCTCATTATGGAAAATATTTTTTGCAATAAAAAATAAACACAGCATCCATAATTTGACCACTCAGAGGTAACCTCTGTTAATATTTGGGGTATATTCTCAGGTGTATGTGCATTTATATCCATAATGTTTTTTAACAGAAGTGGGATCATATTGGACTTATATTTTTAGCCTGCTATTATCACTTACTAATACTTTGAAAACAACATTACATATCAAATATTCTATCTCATTTTTATTGGCTACAGATTATTTCATAATTTGGTTATAACACAGTTTAATTTATTTCATATTGTTGAACATCCTTGTATCCAATTTATAAGATCATAATTGATCTCCTTGGTAATCACTTCAAGAACAACTTATATTTTGATGGTAGGCTATGACAGTGATGTTACAAGAGAGAATGAAATCAGTTACACCATCAGAGCCTTATCTACAAATATTCGCCCGATGTTTGGAATCAAGCCTCATTTGCAACAAAAAGAACCTTCAATTGATGAGAGGTAACAACGAAGTTTAAAACTAGATAAATAAAAAGATAACTAGTATTAAAAATTAAATTTATTATTTAAATGGATTTTTTGCATAAACTAAGTAACAGTAGTCTTCTTGCTTTATACAATTCCAAGCACCTTTTAGAAAATATGTTTGTCTTTAAATACATGTTGGTGGTGATACTATCTGTGAGTAGTTTAGGGAATAATACATACATATAAAGTTGATATGATTACAGTAATCTTTCTCTGCTGAAGACAATAAAAAAGTAATCTTATTTGCTAACTTTTATAAATATATGTGATGGAGTTGGGAGAGAGAATAGAAATTGAATCCAATAAAGAGATGCACATAATTTTTTTTTTTTTTACCAACTTATTTATGAGGAGATAATATGGTCTGTTTAAATAAATGCCTTGTATTTTAAATAAAATATATTGTCATCAAATATGAAACAAAACACTTTATAAATAATTAAAACAAATACTTACCAAATATCTTGTCCTCTTTAAAGGATTTGTTTCTGATGACAATTGATAACTACTCTATTTGGTTGATACTTTTGTGAGTTTTTTCTCCTAATTTTAATTTAAATATTTAATTTTGAATAATTTAAAATATTTCTTTAAAATGTTTTTGTAGCAAATGTTGTGTATTTAAAGTAGTTAATTTTTGTCAGTTAAATTTTCAGTCATTTTGAATAAAAATATTCAAAACAATGTGACATAAATTAGGCATTTTCATATTTCCTTAGAATTCTGTCAATGTGTTGCCTTTCTTCTGTTAACTAAACGCTATATTTTATTCATCACCAATTTTCATGTATGTTTCCCTATTTTTTCCCCCTTGCTCCTTTTCAAGGCAGGGAGTAGTAAGGTAAGTGTTTTACTAAAGAAAATAATTCATTCAAAAATTTACTGTTTGTCCTATTTTGATCGTTATAGTATTTTAAGATATTGATTTTTTCCCTATAAAACATTTAACTACATTTGTCAAGAAAGAATTAGAAAATGAAATAGGACATATCCTACAAAAGACTTGCATTTAGACTGCAGGCATGTACCACCATGCCCAGCTTATATGTGGTTATTATGAGAGTCTTCATTATGATAAATTGGTTTTGCAAATGACTTTACAAACTACTACACACTAGACAGTTTTAGTTTTTCCTTAAGTTTCAGAGTCTCATAAAAAGAAACTTAACCACACAAACCACACACATTTTTCAGCAAAAGATTTTTTGGTTTATAAACATTGTTAACTTCATTTAGTACATGTTTAATTTATTCATTCTTTTAAAAACATTAAAATAATTATGGTATTTGTTTAATAAAATTACATATGTAAGAAAGGACTCTTTGGGATGCTTTTATAGCTACCTTTAGCAAGATGAAAATGTCTTCAGAGATTTTCTGAAACAAGACAATGTGGGAAATGGCTAGTCTTTTTTACAAGTAAAAAAGATACCACTAGGAACATGCCTGGAGATGAGGATGAAAAAAGTAGATTTGAGACCAGATTGCATAGAAACTCAAATATTAAGCATCCCTTAATATTTGTCAGACAACAAAAATCCATTCTTCACTTTAAGTAAGGTGATGTGTGCAAAAATATGAGTCCAGCCAGGGTGCAGTGATGCACATCTTGTAGTCCCAGCTACTTGGTAGGGTGAGGTGGATCACTTGAGGCCAGGAGTTCGAGACCAGCCTGGACAATATAAATATAGCAAGACCTATTTCTTAAAATAAATAAATAAATAAATAGTCCAGGTATGAAACAACTTTTAAAAAGGTCCACATAATCTTACACTATTTTAACAGAAATAAAGCATCCAGATCTAACCTCATATCTAGAGCAGCTTATTCAGTACTCATCTTTGTGTTTTAAAGGGGAATTGACAGTTTACAGTGATCTAGAAGGAAGCACATGATGAAGGGAGGTTGGGCGGCACTTCATATAAAGAGTAATGAATTGTTCTGGGAATCACTTGCTCCAGAACAAGAAAACTAGTGTAGATATAATTGCTGTGTTGAATATGAATGGCTTTTTATGTAGAAGTGACAAGCCACTCCCTGTCACAAGCAGTGGTCATACGGAGTTTATATGACCACTTATCATCCGTGCTGTACAGGGATGTTCTAGACGTGTAAAGAAGGCTCCTGGTTTCAGTGGGAGGATGGATGAAATTACTTCTGTGATTCCTTCCAATTCTGCCTCAGTCAATATACTGCTAATGGAAATTTCTAAAAAATACAGCATCCTTCACTAGCAAAATCCCAAATCCAGCAGGTCCTAAGTGACTCATTCTGCCTGCTTGGATTGGCTGACTGGGGAGCCCTGTTAGGTCAGAATAGGGGGAGCTTAGGCTCCTTAGACATTTAACTTAAAAGCAGCTCCATCTCTACTAGCCTTTCAACTTGGTTAACATTTTACTGCTCATTCTTAAGAACAAAGATAAGCTTAAATATTTTACTTGAAATTCAGACTGTACTGCAGAAAAATAAGTATGGCAAGCTTTAAAGTTGACAACATAAAACATGCTGAATTCTCATTTTTCTTTTTTCACCTTCTTTCTTCTGATTTCCCTGCCATTAATGGAGTAATTTAAGCCTTATATGCAATAATAACCTCAAAATCACAGGCCTTTAATATATGCAATATAATTTATGTTTATTAAACTTATAAAAATACTTTATTACAGGAGGTATTTTACTAGTGTTTAAATTCAAATTTACGTTGTAATCTTTTCCCTTTTTTATCTGCTGCTGAAAAGAGGTTCCAGGTAATCTTCTCTTTGCTATGCTTACAAGGCCTAATTTTGTCATTGGTATATTTACCATTAATGAGCTATGTTACTTGGTATTCTTTACCTCTGTTCACAGTTTTCCACACTTTTCCCTTTGGAATTAGTATCCCTGAAATAGATAGCATCGTAATTACTGGCTTACACTATAAGTAACTGCTTTACTAAAACTATACCCATTCAACATGTATAATTTCGTAAGTTGTATAGTTTCATTTTAAGCAATAATATGTCTTATATAAAGAGCTTTATAAAAATTAAAATATGTTTAAATGTTACATAGGATTATATAGAATAAAAATTATCTGTTTATTGTTTGGGTTACAATTAAAGCTGTCAGACAGTAAGTAACATTGAATAAAGTTCATCAACAAAATTGAATTGGAAGAAAAGCCAACACTCTATCCATTCTTTCAAAGGTTCTAGCAGAAATATTTTTAAATGTTAAATATTAGGAATCAATTTCTACTTTTTACTTACAAACATTCAAAAAAGTATATGAAGAAGGTTGTAAACCAAAATTTCTATGATAACTTGAAAAGTTCCTTATATATTTTGATAAGGACATTTGTTTTTTATGACACCAGTCGTGCTTATATAGTCTACATGCTGCTTCATGTTATATATGAAAACCCACATTTATTTTATATTGCATGTTTAAGATACAAAACACTTCATTTACTTTTTATAGATATATAACTTGATAATCATTTTGAAAATGTAAGTGTATTTTAATCCCTTTAATATTATGAAACTTATTCATAAATGTTGGAATTTTTTTCCACAGGAAAGCTAATTTTTATCATTTCCTGATTCAGTTGTTACAAATTGAATATTGACTTATAATTTGGGGAGGAATTGATGCATGATTGATTTACATTCAATGTTTAGGTTATTAAATATTTGAATAACAGTTGAGATAAATAAACTAAATGGTTTTTTTTTAATTAATGAGTTTTAGAGAAGAGCTTCCACATTTAAATAGTTCAAAATGTGAACTCTCTACACCTGTTGGGACATGGGACATTATAAATAGATTCTGAACAGAGAAGAGAGGGCTATATTTGAGAGCTCCTATGTAAGTAAAGTTGATAAATGTTTAGTAAACAGTAAGAATAAAGGAAGAGGAAAAGTTGGAGGCAATAGTAATAGTAATTACTTTTACAGAGTGTTGTATGGTTTACAGTGCTTTGTGACTGTAAAATATCTCCCTTGAGTATTAATGAGTGATTAATGGCGATGCCACTTATCAATACTAGGGACTTTAGGAAGTAAAGAAGGTAAGAGTATGGAGGAACAGGTAATAAGTACAAATTTGAACTCAGATGTGATTTATGTTGCCAAGGGTAAAGATAGTTCATAGAAACATTATCAAAATTCAACCTCAAGGAGAATGTGTTGAGCACCTGCCATGTGCAAGATGAGTAATAATCCAGACTTTGTTAATGCACCCATCAAGAAATTTTTTGGTATGTTAATTTGTTTATAAACAGTCTACTTTTGTGTTATTATATTATTTACATTATAAAGCATGCCCCAAAGAAATGTAAAATGAATAAAAGTTTTAATATTTTCTTTCCACCTTCCTGCTTTTAGAAGCTATCAAGATGTAGAGGGCAGTCTAGTGAAACACAGAATGGGTTCATCTGGGGGAGGGTGTGACAGACACCTCTCTGGAGGGCAGATGTGGGAGGCTCAGTGAAGGCTCCAAGTGCTGTGTGCCTTTCCTCCTTCCCCTTTCTCTGTTTCAGGCCCCCAGTGAGCAGGGCCCCGCCGCAGCCAGAGAAACTCCAGACAAACAATGTTGGCAAGAAAAAGAGACCCATAGAGGTGAGGAAGCCCCATTCTCCAGTGCTACTAAAATGTATCCAGAGTTCCTTTTTATAAAACACCCAAGTGTTGTCATTAATTTTCATGAAATTAAGTGTATTGAATAATCTTTATTGTTTGATGATAAAAATTGATTACTCTTACCCAAGTTTGAGTTTTGGATTAATACACTGTTTTTCATAATTTTTTTTATTAGTTTCTCTTTTACTTTTCCATGAATAATATGCTGAATTGACTTATCTCAAAGGACTTCTCTCATCCACAGACTAACCAGGCCCAACCCTGCTTAGCTTCCAAGATCAGACAAGATCGGGTGCATTTAGGGTGGTATGGCCATAGGCAGATTTCTAAACATAAATACATATGAATGACCTATTACTTACAGAAGCACTGACACCTTGGCATTGTCTTATAAATTTAAACCACTAAGTAGTGTTTAAATTTATACAATAAAGATTAAATACTTACACCAAATCAGGAGCTTTGACTTCGTACAGTGTATTCACTGTATAGGGTTCATTAAGACTGTTTCTCCTCCTGTCTCTGCTTCCAGTCAAAGAAACCTTCCGCAACACCTGAGGAAGAAGGAAGGTTCTCCAGGCATTTTATATTTCCAGTATCAGCAGCAAACAAGCAAACGGTGCTAAATTAGGCATAAGCAAGGTGTAAAGCTGTGGGAGGGTGATTTTTGTAGCTCCCTCTCCTACCCAGCCCCACAAGGTCAATGAAAATGGACACTTGCATTCCAGAGTTATGTGATAGAACTTTAGCATGAGTTGTCAGAGACAGTATACTTAGTTTTTGTCCAGCAATGCTGAATGTACTGTTTGGATTCTTCAAAGTACGTGACTTGAACGTAATTTATCTTGAGTTACATATCCAAATCAGATATTTTGACTAACAATGAACACAAATTGAAAAATTCTTCTTTTGGACACAAGAAGTATAGCTGTCCCTCAGTGTCAGTGGGGAGTTGGTTCCAGGATCCCCTTGTGGGGTACCAGAATCCTCGGATGCTCATCTCTTTTATAAAATGGCATAGTATTTGCGTATGACTTACGCACATCCTCCTGTATACTTTAAACCCTCTCTAGATTACTTATAATACCTAATAAAAAGTAAATGCTGTGTAAATATTTGTTACACTGTATTGGTTTTTTATTTGTAGTATTATTATTATTTTTTTTTTTTGCGTGGTGGGTTTTCCAGTGAAGACTGGAAAACCTGCTAGACAAATTCTAAAAGAGCTGTAACACTGTTTTTAGTTGTATTATTGTTATTATTATTTTAAATAAAAGAAAGGTTTATTTACTGTGTGCATGGGGATAATCACAGAGTGATTACCCAATATGCCTATGGAATTCAGATATTTTTTTTTAGTATCAGCATATTATGGGGGTACAAAAGTTTAGGTTACATATATTGCCCTTGACCCCTCTCCCCCCTGTATTATTATTTTTTATAGTTTTTTTTCCCCAAATATTTTTATCCACGATTAGTTGAATTCTCGGACATGGAGGACCAACTGTATCTCAGTTTTTAACACATGAAATCTTAATAACTAAGATTTTTGGAATCAGATTACCTTATGATTCCATTTTTCTTTTTGCAACTTTATATAGAAAAGGGGAATGTATATTTCAGCTGCCCCAAATACGTTACATAGAGCAGTATGTCTGGCTTAATTTTGAGTTTGAAGTTTGTAAAACATCAAAAATACATCCTCCAGTTTGACTGAAGACATTATGTATACAATAAAATCATGGTGAATGTTTAGACATGAGGAAGAGTATAATTTTTTTAAGGTAGTAATTAAAACTGCCCAAGCAGCCAATTTTATTGATATTGCATTACAGATAGTCTAAATTAAACACAATAATGTTTTTACAGAAAGCCAATATTTGAGCAACCTTCCATCATTCAAGTTGTATTTTGTAAGATAAAAGGTTTTGATTTCTAAACTAGTGTTATTTATAGCAAAAAGAGCAAAATAACTGTTAAGACATAGGGCTTTGTTCATTTTCTCAGTGGACAGCAGACATTCTAGTGATCTTTGGAAGTATGGTAATCCTGCAAACATTTAAACTCCAATTCACAGACATGAGTTGTTGGGAATCCTTTATTTATGATAATCACACTCAATGTAGGCAAGTGAAAATCAGTCCTTATCCTTTCATTAACACTCATGGAAAAAGACAGAGCCACTGTCCAACTACAATGTTATAAATCCAGAAACACAATGAACCTACTCTAAATGTTTCAGTTCTTATAACTACAATGTGAACCCAACAGGTATTTTGGGGTTCCTTTGCTGTTCTCACTAAATGACAGCTAACCAAAAAAAGCACCAAGAACTTTATGTCAGTACTACCATGGACAGAATCAAAGTGTTTACTTATATAATCTTTCTCCAAGCATTAAAATTCCCTGTATGTGATACCTGTCAGAGTTGGGAGGAGAAAAAAAAAGCCCTACCTGGTAAGTAATAAAACACTGCTTTAATCTAGGCAAAAACTAAATGTTCTAATTTCACGTAAGACAAAAAATGATTACTGAAGAAATAAAATTTATAAATTTATTTAGTTATCATATTCACTCTAAAGTCCAGTTTTCTCATTGAACATCATATATTGAGTGAAACATTTCATCAGTTTTTGTCTACCAGCTTTTGTAGGTCCCAAATAAAAAAATTTGCTTAACATGACTCACCATAAATATCTTCACCTTTTTCAGTCTAAAATGTACTCCCAAGCAAATTGTTTTAAGACTATCTAGAGGAAGAATATAATTGTGTAATTTTATTATTATTATTATTATAGGACCTTGTGTTGGAGCTTGTTTTTGGTTATCGAGGCAGAGATTGTAGGAATAATGTTCACTATTTGAATGATGGAGATGATATAATTTATCACACTGCCTCCATTGGAATTCTGCACAATGTTGCTACAGGTAGGAAACCCTGGTTCTCCACCCCTCCCCCACTTTCTGAATTTAGAAATTTTTGTCTAACAGCTTAAAATTCTTTGTTAAAACTAAAAAAAGTAATTAAAATATATAAGAGAACAGTCCAGAGTAAAAATGTTTCATGTTTCAGAACTTTCTAGTAATATTTCCAGGAACCAAATTTCAGTCCTAAGAGAGTATAATACAACAGAAAAGCATTTCCTAGTGCAAAATGCCCAGAGGTCTCTATTAGAAGTGAAGGTTTACTATATGTTAAAACCATGTTTTATAGTGAAACATTTGTAACTTTAATTCTGTTTCCCCATAACCTCATCATGTGAATGGATGGTTGTCTCTGATAGTTAGTGATTGAAAGTAACATGTTGGGTGAATGATTGTTGGGGGATGTTCTTAATAAGGCCTTGGAAAGCTAAGAAAGCTGCTTGTCTGTGGCTCTACTGATGATACCTTGTTTGATCCAAGAAGGTGAGAAAATATTTCTTGATGTTTAATTGATTGGATTGTTGAAGAGCAAATAAAAGTTCTCTTAGCATCATTTGGTGATCAGTGTGATAATCCTACTATTGACATTAAGTATTTAATTTTGAATTGTTTTATTACATATAGCAAACTCCATAAAGTATGAATGTTGAAAGTGAAAATAGAGGTTATCTATTCCAAACATTTGTGGGTTTTCCTCCAGTAGCTTCACTGTGAATGGGTAGAGTGGATTGATTATGTGAATCATAATCCCCCACCTCTGGTCAGTATTAATCATTAATATGATCTTTCTATTTTGCTTTTCTAAAGGAAAGGATTCACCAGGATCACACAGAAATCAGCGGCAATATTCTTTTCTTTTTTTTTTCTTCTTTTTTTGAGACAGAGTCTCACTCTGTTGCGCTGAGTAGAGTGCTGTGGTGTCAGCCTAGCTCACAGCAACCTCAAACTCCTGGGCTCAAGCAATCCTCCTGCCTCAGCCTCCTGAGTATCTGGGACTACAGGCACACACCATGACGCCTGGCTAATTTTTATATTTTTAGTAGAGACAGGGTCTTGCCCAGGCTGTTCTCGAACTCCTGAGCTCAAGCAATCCTCCTGCTTCACCCTCCCAGAGTGCTAGGATTATAGGTTTGAGCCACCGCACGCAGCCAGCGGCGATTTTCCATTTAATAGTTTGGGCCATTTAAAAAGTACTACTTAGAAAATCCTTTTTAATTGAGGCTTCACATATCCTTCAAGTAGAATGGGGAAGAGTAAGATAAGATAAGCAAGAAAGGAATGTATGTGTAAATAAACTCTCACATTTATACTTGTAATTTTATTTTTAATTTTCTGATTTGTAATTAGTCACCTTTCTAATGGAGGGGTATTGACAGAGAGGACAGCAGAGAGGATAAGTACCTGCTCCAGTTCTGATTATTTAGTCTCTCACCAGTTTGGGGATACATTGCTATGTTCATAGTCTAGGAAGTCTATATCTATTAGCTGATCTTTTACCAATTTAGCCAAGAGCACATATAAAAACTTGTTTGTTCCTTTAACTGAGCTCTCAACCCTGGAAAATAGGAAGCACATTTCACTTTGAAAAGAAGTTTTAAACCAATCATTAGGTCTGTTAAACATAATTGTTGAAACTTTTTGTTTTTATTTTGCTTTTTGAAGAACCCTGTATAATCTGAACCCAACCTACTTCTCTGCCCTCATTTTCCACCTCTTCGTTTTACTTGCACAAGCCTACCTTTATTACTTCCTGCATGGACTACTGTCTAGTCTTACAAGGTCTCTTCACTGTCCCTACTGCTAGATGAAGCACATTACTTCTTTGATCAAAAAAGTTCAGTGCCTCCTCCACTGACTACGCATTAAATATAAAATATGGGTAAATATGGCCCAATTTATTAAATAGAAACCACTGGTTTCTATGTTGACCCTGGTGAATCCTTTAGGAAACCAAAATAGAAAGATCATAGGTTGGCATTCAAAATCCTCCATAATTCTAGTCCCAACTTGTCTTTCCAACGATATTACTCAGTTTTCTTTTTCCTGACCCTACACTCCAGCCAAATGAGCCATTTATATTCATACCAAACACTTTCCTGCCTCTGTGTCTTCGCTTATGTTCCTCTACCTGGAATGCCCTTCCCCACCCACCTTCACATTTACAAAATCTATCCAGGTCAGTCCAGGAATGCTGTATTCCCATGATGAGAATAATCTTTTCTGCTCTGAATCCTCACGGCATTTTGATGCCTAACTCTCTTGTGGCACTTGGTATTATATGGTTTATCCCTTTCAGGGCTCTATCCCTTTAAAGACTTCTGACTCATTTTTCTATCCTTATGATGATGTACACATAGTAAGTGATCAAAAATACGTATTCAGTAAGCTGATAAAGAGTAGTTTATTGCTCTGGATAAGTACATTTGTCTGTTACATCTTAAGGTTTTAAGTTAATTCTCAAATTCTTTTTTGTAGGTTCTCAGAGTTTTTATCAGGAACATAATGATGATATTCTGTGCCTCACTGTGAATCAGCACCCCAAATTTATCAACATAGTGGCAACTGGCCAAGTAGGTATGTTTCTATATTTTAAAAAGAAACAATTTGAAGCATTTGTTTTGTTCAAATAAATTCAATATCCTAGGAAAAAATCAAAATATATTCATGGATTGTTCAAAATCTGTGTGTATATAAAGCACACACCCAATTATACCATATTATTTCTTCCAAGTACCTTTCTCTCACTCAGTTTGATTATCTGAATTGGTTTAGACAGTTTGGATTTAAATAAACTATTGTATGATGGTTGAAAGAGTTGGACTTATTCCTTTAGCAGGAAATTTCTGATCAGCAAAAAAGTTTAATTCAATAGCATCTAAAGCAGGAAAGAATTTGAAGAGGAAATGGTAAATAAGGGGAGCCACCTGCTTCAGCAGAGGTCGGGCTAGAAAGAAGGGAGAACCCCCGTCTGCTTCATGTTGCTAAATCTCTTCTGCCCTTTTCTTTTCTTTGGCATTGATTTAATTTCACCAACAGTTTTAAACTATTTTGAAATACACCTGTCTTCTTTTACCTCTGTGCAAAACAAAGGCCATAAGTCTACAAAGCAAACTGATGAGAGGATAGCAGGTTTTATTTAGGACATACCTGCCAACCCATGATCACTATTAATACAGCCTAGTAGATTTAGTCAGTCACATCTTCACAACTCTGGTATAGTTTGTAAAAATTATTAAAATCAATGTGTTTGTTGGATCTCAGTGGGCCTTGATTGCTAGGCTAGCTTTCCTGGTGTCTTTTCTTTCTTCTTGACTAAGATAATTTATGCTTTTAATATCTTCATTTTTCATGCAAGTACTAAACTGATCAGTTGGGAACTTGTTCTCTGGGTAGCCTGGTTCTACAGCTATGCCACATAGACCCTTATATTTTTCTTTTCTGTGTAGTTTTCTACTTTTAAAAGTTAATAGATTATTATTTCATCTATTATATAGAAAATATTCCAATCTTTATATATAAATATATAGGTCTAGCCTCTATTTGCACTAAGTTTATTGAAAGTGAAGTCCTGTTTTCACTCTGCACAAGGAATGAGGCCCATCTGCTTGAGGAATGAGAGACCATGTAGCTCAGTGCCTCTTGGCACATATTTATTATTCAGTTAATTTTTATTGAGTAAATTCATTTATTCAATGAGCTTACTGAACACCTGCTGTGTGCAAGATACTGTTCCAGTTGCTGGGGGTACAAGCAGCTTACAAAAAGACAAAATCCCTGTATTAATGGAGTTTACATTCTGCAAATAGAATTCTAGAAGGTATGGTGCTTTTATCTCCCAACTTTTCTTCTCTTCTTTCCTTTCCCTCTGTTAAACAACTTTATTTATCATATTAGTATACCCTTCCAGAAAATAGATAACAAAAATGCTTTACTGATGACTAATTAAGATAGACTCAAGGGAAGACCAAAGAATGAGGAGGGACATTCTTTTTTCTCTTCTGAACGTAAAGAGAATTGTGTTGGTAGTTACTTGGCTGTCAAGCTTAATACCCACAAAGCACAAATCACTGTTTAATAAGTTTATTATTATTTTTGTTAAAAATAATACAGATCATAGAAGAATTGAAATATTTGATATTGTGGTATTTTAGTCAGTTATATCCAGACTTACCTCTTTTTTGTGGCTAGAATCTTAGAATCTCAAGGTCCAAACATACCATTTTATCTGTCCATCATTATATGCTTGAACCTCACCACCACTTAGTGCCTAATGAAGTAACCCAACTTCTTCTTATGAAGCTCAATCATAAAGTGGTTCTTCACATAGAACAGTATTTGCTACTCATTGGTTCTCGTTCTTGGAGTACCTAGAACATCTAATCATTCATTCCCATGACATTATCTTCCAGTTTTGGAAACAACTATCTAGCCAGGCATCTTGGTACATGCCTATAGTCCCAGCTACTCAGGAGGCTAAGGCAAGAGGATCACTTGAACTCAGGAGTTTGAGGTTGCAGTGAGCTACGGTGATGCCACTGCACTCTACCCAGGGCAACAGAACAATACTGTCTCAAAAAAAAAAAAAAAGGAAAAGAAGAAACAACTATCATATTCTCCCTGAGTTTTATCTAGTTGTTTTTTGGAAGGCCACCTTGGACATTCTCTAACTGTATTCCATGGAACAAGGTGTACATGAGAGCACAGGGATTTGTTTTCCATCAGGAATCCTACCCCTCCAGTAGACCATGTTTTGGGTATCTGAAATTCCAGAATTCTCTAACAATTGGTCCCTGAACCTACTTCTGGGCCTGAATGAGCCTTTTTTCTGAGTCTATACTCCCATTGGCAGACTACACAACCAATGTGTATACTCTTTTATTTCTATTTTTGAGACAGAGTCTCACTTTGTTGCCCAGGCTAGAGTGCCGTGGCATCACCCTAGCTCACAGCAACCTCAAACTCCTAGGCTCAAGCGATCCTTCTGCCTCAGCCTCCTGAGTAGCTAGGACTACAGGCATGCACCGCCATGCCCGGCTAACTTTTTCTATATATTTTTGGTTGTCCAGCTAATTTCTTTCTATTTTTAGTAGAGAAGGGGTCTCGCTCTTGCTCAGGCTGGTCTCAAACTCCTGAGCTCCAATAATCCACCCTCCTCGGCCTCCCAGAGTGCTAGAATTACAGGCGTGAGCCACCGCGCCCGGCCAATGTGTATGCTCTTGAGGGATGGCCATAGAGTAGCTGTTCAAAGGGTGGGGAGATGGAGTTTTGATGTGCAAGCTGGAGTAACCACACATCTTACTCCATTTGCGTTGCTATAACAAATACCATAGAATGGGTGGCTTAAACAACAGAAATTTATTTCTCACAGTTCTGGAGGCTGAAAGTCCAAGATCAGGATGCTAATGTGTCTGGGTTGTGGTGTGGGCCCTCTCCCTGGTTTGCAGATGGCCATCTTCTCACTATATCTTCACATGATAGGGAAAAATATTATCTTTCTCCTGTTTCTTGTTGTAAGGATATTAATCTCAATGTGAGGGCTCCACCCTCATGACCTAATGAACTCCTGATACCATCACACTGGGGATTAGGGTTCCAAAATATAAATCTGGGAGGAATACAAACATTCAGTCTGTAGCATCACACTGGAGTTTCCATGGCTCCTTGTGGTGTGGAATAGAGTTGGGGGTGGGAAAAGAATGGGACCTGTTGTCTCATGCTTCCCAAAACTCCTAGGAGTTCTAAATTTTTATGAGACTTTCTACATCATTATAAGGGCATACTCATCGAGATAAGAGGATAGAACATATTTCATTTGATAATTTTTATCTTGATTGATAACTGTAAAATATTTAGACCAATAGTGTTTAAGCCGTCATTTGTACTCTTGTCCTAGACCCTGTAGATATTCAGTCACAAGCCTGATCTCCAAACCAAACACTCCCTGTCTTTCAACCATTCTTCACGTGGCATAGTTGCAAGTCTTCTCACCATCTGGTTGTATCAGAGTGTGCTCAGAACTGAAAACAGCATTTCTTGTGTGGTCTGCTCAGCAAAGTCAAGTACTTTATTCTCTTTTCCCTCATGTTCCAGGTCAGGACATATGGGCCTGTGATATCCATATGTGCTTGAAATCATTATTTCTTATGAACATAAGGCTCTGCCAAAGCCTTATGTCTTTGTTAAAAAATACAATCGTCTATCTTCAATGGATTCCTAAATTTTTACTCCTTTCTTTCTTGCTCTAAAGACTATCACTTTTAAAAGTTTGGTTAATAGGTATTTCCGCCACAAATATAATGAGCATAGGATTTCACATCTTCTTTCTTGGCAAACTTTTACTCATGTGGAAAATTTTTAGTTCAAAGAAAGAACATTTTTTTTTTCTTGAGTTATGTGGTAGGTAACCTTTACCATCATGTCTCTTAGATGGTTTAGATCTAATTCTTTCCTGGCGATAGAGATGCATTAAAACTCCAAAGGGCCTATTAGCAGTGCATTTTGTAAACCAAAGTAAGGGTCATATCAATTTAAATCATATCAGTATTATTTTAAAAGTTATAATTAAAATTTTATGTGACTCATTACGTACAAAGAAAAGATTGTTATCCAAAGAAAGATCAAAAGGTCATAGATGGAATAGATATGTATAATATAATTGAAGTGAGTACATTGACTCACAGTTTATTCAATTTAATGTAATAAAATTAATTTTGTATATGATACTTTATGATTTAAATTATTTTATGATAATTATGTTTTTTACAAATTTTACTGTTAGTATTTATTTATGGATAATTATTTTTCCATTATAGGCGATTCAGCAGACATGTCAGGTAAGAAAAATTAAACACTCTTCTGTTTTAGTTATATTGTTTGGTAATGATAGCCTGAATTTTTATAAAGTAAAAACTACTTGAACTTAAATACCCATAAAAAACCTGTGCTGTGGATTATTTTTTTAAATGAAGAGTGCAGCATTTTAATGTCATAATATTGAACTCAATCTACAGTAATAATTTTTTTAAAACTAATATATTTTGACCTTTTTGGTATGCCCAGAACTATTCTAAGCACTTTACATATGTTACCTCATTTAATCATCACAAGAATTCTTCATGGTAGTTACTAACTTGCCAGCATCATATAGCTGGTGAAAATGAAGGTGGGTTTAAAACTTAAATATAAATCAATATATGTTATTGCCTAAGAATAATATATTTTTAAAGTTATTTTTATATATAGTTTTAATTAGTGCACATATCGAACAGATCATTTAAAGATTTAAAAATAACCTTTTATTATTGATTTTTAATCATGGCTTTGTGAATTTTAAAAGCTATTAAATTAACAATGTGTATCCATTGTTTTTAGATATTGTAATAACTGGGCTTTTACTTTTTAAAATTTTTTTCTCTTTTCTCGTCTCTCTTCTCTTTTCTCTTCTCTACTCTTGTTCTCTTCTCTTTCTTATGCTACCTGTCTAAGAATGGTTTGTGATTTGACTATTCAACCACAAATTCACCCAACACAACAGAAAAGATCCTTACTCTCTTGGTTGCACTCAAGAGCAGGGGTTAGCAAACTATAGATTATGGGCCAAATCTGGCCCACCACTTGTTTTTGTATGGCCCATGAGCTATAGATAGTTTTTACTGATTCAAATAGTTGGAAAAAATCAAATGAATAAAATTTAGGATACATGAAAATTATATGAAATCTAAATTTCTATATCCATAAATAAAAGTTTTATTGGCCACAGCCATGTTCATTCAGTTATATACTTTCTATGGCAGTTTTTGTGCTACACTGACAGAGTTGAGTGGTAACTACAGAGACTGTATGTGTGATACTCTCATGGCTTTGCACTGCTTGGCGCACTACAAGTTCCAGTGATACAACCATAACCTCATGGGTTTTGAGCACTATGTGTATTGCTATATAGCACAACAAAACTATTTACTGTCAGTGAGTTAGTTAATCGTGTTTGATTGCAGCAGGTGAAGAAATGTGTCCAGAGAAAATAACTTGTTTAAGACTATTGCCTTTTTGGGCCAGGCGTGGTGGCTCACGCCTAATCCTAGCATCTGGGAGGCCAAGGTGGGAAGATCGCTCTAGGCCAGTAGTTCGAGACCAGCCTGAGCAAGAGTGAGACCCTGTCGCCACTAAAAATAGAAAGAAATTAGCCAGACAACTAAAAATATATATAGAAAAAAATTAGCTGGGCATTGTTGAGCATGCCTGTAGTCCCAGCTCCTTGGGAGGCTGAGGCAGGAGGATCACTTGAACCCAGGAATTTGAGGTTGCTGTGAAATAGGCTGATGCCACGGCACTCTAGCCTGGGCAACAGAGTGAAACTCTGTCTAAAAAAAAAAAGACTTTTGCCTTTTTAGCAAAAACATTTGCTAAAAGTTGAGGTCATTGGGAACAGCATCAGTAGTTAATTAAAAACCTCTTTTCAAAGAGGTTAAGAAAACATTAATTCAGGACAACCTGAAGGGATATCTGCTAAGATGTATTACAATTGGTGGTAAAAATATGTGTAGAGCAGAAAAATAGATCATTGGATAAATTTACAAGGCTTGTAAAAATTTAAGGTGTTTAAAGCCTATGGTCATTTGTTGTTCTGTTCCTCAGCAGGTCATTTGTAGAAAATATTTCAATCTAACATTTGTTATTGCACCTCAGTATTTTGTTACTGTGTCAACAGTTAACTTCATTCACTCTCATTCTCATAGACTTAACCATTATCAGTTCCTTAAATTTATGTTACAGATAGAAACTGAATATCCCAACTTACCCTATCATATAGCAGTTCAATTGTTTAGCAGTGGTAAAGTTTTATTACAATTTTTTAAACTCAGAGCCAAGACAGAAATTTTTCTGAATGAGAACTGCCTTCAGCCACTATTATTGAACACTGAATGGCTTTGGAAGTTATTTTTTGGGGCAGACTAATAACATTTATTAGTGAATTACACTTGAAATTACAAGGTAAAACAGTGCTCATATGTGAAACTTTAGTAAAAAACATTTGATGATAACTATGTTTGAATCACAGTGTTGAACTGTACTAAACACTTCTCATGCTGTCAAAGATAAAAACAAGAAGCAGGACCCCCATTCCTACACAAGTTTAAAACAAATATGTTTTCTGGGATCAAACTACAATTCCAGCAGCATTTTTCAGATCTTGATGCAAGTGCCAAGAAAATTTCCACATTTCAAAAATTAGTTTAGCTCTACAGTTGAGGAACTTATACCTAACCTTCAATTTAAAGTGATTATTCTGCAATTGGCCAAGTGCAGTGGCTCATACATAATCCTAGCACTTTGGGAGGCCAAGGTGGGAGGGTTGCCTGAGGCCAGGAGTTCAAGACCAGCCTGACCACCGTAACGAGACCTCGTCTCTACACAAAATACAAAAATTAGTGCATCCCTATAGTTCTAGCTACTCATGAGGCTAAGGCAGATAGGTGTTGCTTGAGCCCAGGAGCTAGAGGTTGCAGTGAGCCATGATGATGCTACTGCACTTTAGTCCGGGCAACAGAGCCAGACCCTACCTCAGAGAAAAAAAAAAAGTGATTATTCTGCAAAGTAATACATGCCAAAGACAAATATCAAGGCAAGACTCTAATAGAATTTTCTAAATGCCTTCCAGGCAATTAATATGCTCAGTGAAAATCACATGCTTGTGGATTGATATCATTACTTGGCAATAGCTATCTATCCGAAAAAACATGTTCAAAGTGGAAATGTGTAAACTCTTACTACAGATCAGCATTAACAGATGAACATTTGCCACCAATTTTGATGATAGAGAACTCTGACTTTGAATCTCGATTAAGTGAAATGTTCTTTCTCCAAAAGTAATTTTATTCTTTTCATTAGATCTTTACCACAAAAATTTTACTCAGTGAATTTCATAAAAAAAAAAAAAAAAATTTGTGGGAATTTGCTTTTCTCTCTTGTTTTACACAAGAACCTGCATAATATCTTCAGTTTTGTGTCTTATCTCTTTTATAGAAAAAGTTTGCTGATCCCTGCCCCAAAGGGAGACAGAAAATATAAATATTATATAAGTAAAGTTTAAAAAATAACTTGATTTAAGATGGCAATAAATATGATAAAAACAATAAATGAGATCATGGCCATAAAACAAAGTGTTTGCTTTCTCAGAGGTGATAACATTTGGCTAGGCCAGGAATGATACAAAAACGATAGCTGAGGCATGATCTGGGGGCTTCAGGCTGAGGTCTGTTTCAGGGGTCCCAATACTTCCCACACATTCAGCAGTTCTCTGGGAGAAATCGCAGGACTCAGAGGCAGTTGTGCTTAGGGCTATGGTTCATTACAGCGAACAGCCAATGGTAAAAGACACACGAGGTAGAGTCTGGAGGATCCAGTCACAGGCATTCTAGATCCCCTCACCATCCACCGCTGCCACAAAGTTACACAGAACCTGCTTCTTCCTCCTGCAGCCAAATCCAGCAATGCATGGGGGGTGTTTCTGCCCAGGGAAACCAACTTAAGACACAGAGTCCAGGGTTTTTATTGGGGGCTGGTCACATAGGCATCAAGACTAGCCGCAACTACCAAAATGCCAGACTCCCAGAAGAAAGCAGGTGTTCAGTGCTAGCCCAGCAAGCAGGACTTTCTAATGACAGTAACCTCAGGCCTTCTTATATTAACTCTTATATTAACACAAGCCCTAAGGCTGGATCAAGAAACTGGAAGGTCAGTGTGACTGGAGTAAGGCCTCTGAGATGAATTTAGAGAGGGGTGGTGCAGGGTGTTCATGCAGCGTGTTGCAGCTCATGGAGAGAAGTTCGGATTCATGCTAAGTGCAGAGCCTGTCATTGGAGAATTTTAAACAAGAGAGTGATGTGCTCTAATTTATACTTTGAGAAAACCATTCTCACTAATGTAGATAGTAAAGAGAAGTTGGAAAATTAGGAGGCTATTATAGTAGTCCAAGCAAAGGACAATTAAACAAGGATGGTAGCAGTGAAAGTGGAGAGAACTAGACAAATATAAGGTATGTTTTGAAAGCCAGTAATCCTTTCTGATGAATTGGATATTGGGGTATTAAAAAGAGAGGAATCAAGGCCAACTGTTAATATTTTCCTTGAGCAATTAGCTAAATGAGATGGGAAGATACTTTGGGAGAAATCAGTTTGGGAGGAAGAAATTATCCACAGACATAAGAAGTGAAGGCTGTTTAGGTACAAATACAAAAAGACTGGTAGATTTGGGGATAGGAAAATAAGCTTCTATCTGATGACTTCAGTTTTCTCTCTGTCAGCTGAGAGTGAGGAAGTGGGGAAGTGGGTATTGGTCTAAAGAAAGATAAAATTTTTAAATTGTCACTTTGGAATGTGGGAGAATAAATACATTAGAAAAGGTATGGTATAATTACCATTGAATACATTAGATGTGTTTTCAGTGTACACTAAGGGAACATCTTTTGTCTTTAATGAAGTTATTTCAGCCCTCCTAAGACTGTATCTGGAGATAAGAATTTGACATTTTTTATCCTTAAGGCAATTCAAGGAAAGAGAGCACTCTCTCTCTGGTCTTGGTTAGTATTTGTCACAATAGGCAGTTGTCCATCAAACACCTTTCTTCAGTGGTCCTCTGTGTGCCTTCTACAACAGAAAAGAGAGCGACTCATTAGCATACAAGAGTGAAGAGGGAGGGTGGTCTCCAGAACCCAGGTACTTTGTATCTCTAACACTCCACCATCTACAGCATTGGCTTCACCTATAAGGCTGGTCGCATTTGTGGTCATAAAAATGGCTACAGTAGCAGTTGAGGTTACATGCTGCTTTATCATCCAGTGGGAAAGAAGAGCGTGGGATCAGTACCTATTTACAAAGAGACCCCCACAGATGGCCCTCCAGTTCATTTTATAGGTCATTATACCCAAAGATAATCCAGGATGTAGAGACTATAGAATCTAACTGGCGGTGTAGACAACACAATTTGCTAGAGGATTCAGTGCCACTCTGAAAATAGTAAAGGTGTCTACTGTTTACAGTATGATGATGAAAAAATTATCAGTGGCCTACCAGATAATTCTGTTAAGATGTGGGATAAAACCAGCCTGGAATGTTTCAAAGTGTTAACAGGACCCGCAGGCTCTGTTCTTTGTCTCCAGTGTGATGAATGTGTCATTGTAACTGGTTCTTCACACTCTACAGTAAGAGTCTGGCATGTGAACATGGGTGAAGTTCTTAACACATTGATCCACCACAATGAGGCTGTACTGCACTTACGCTTCGGGGGTAAACTAATTGTGACCTGTTGTAAGGACCGTTCCATTGCTGTATAGGACATGGCTTCTGCCACTGCTGTAAACTTTATGACGGGTCCTGGTTGGCCACTGTGCTGCTGTCAGTGTAGTAGACTTTGTGGTAAGTACATCGTGTCCATCTCTGGTGACAGGACCAGCAAAATCTGTGGCACGAGTACCTGTGAATTTGTTTGTAGCCTCAGTGGGCACAAGTGAGGCATCTCCTGTCTCCAGTACAGTTGTTGTTAGTGGATCATCAGTAATATCATTAGGCTCTGGGGCATCAAATGTGGCACCTGTTTAAAAGTCCTAGAGAGACATGAAGAATTGGTCTGATGCATCTGGTTTGATAACAAGAGGCTTGTCAGTGGGGCCTGTGATCGGAAAATTAGTTTGGGACTTGCAAGCTGTTCTTGACCCTCGAGCCCCAGCAAACACCTTGTGTCTGTGCACATTGGTGGGCCATTCTGGACCTGTGTTTTGGCTACAGTTTGAAGAGTTTCAAATCAGCAGCTCCCATGATGGCACTATTTTGATTTGGGATTTCTTACATAAGCCTCCCAGTGCCCAGAATAAGACCCGTTCTCCCTCCAGAACGTACACTTACATCTCCAGATAATAGTCTGTACTTTTACCCGTTTCAGGGTTTTCTAGTTTTGAACCACTGGCTACATGGCCACCAGATGCCTAAGGGAGTTCATTTACAGCTGCGTTGTGAAGCTGGAATTGGTTCTAGATGCTGGGTAGATGCAAAGCAGCCTAACTCTTCAAGTACCGACGTTTCTCACCTCCGATGCCAGCTGTACTTTGAGAAGGATACCTTAGCTTCACCGACTTCAAGTAGACCAGGAGCACACTTCCTCCCCTCATCGGTGAAAAAAGCCTAATGGTTCAAATGTACATTTTTCATGTAAAAGGAACATAAGTCTGTTTTACAAAAGTAAATCAAACAGCAAGAGAAGACTTGGCCTCTAATTTATACTGCTTTGCACTTCAGTCTGATATTAAGAAACAGCATTCTTCTTCAGTGAAATTTTGGGAACCAAACACCTACCCAGAATGTCCAGGGCTTTCCTTTTCAGAAGTTAGCATTTTTCTTTTGACTGTCCAAGTTATTAATTCTGACATTGTATTAGGAACATATTGGACAATGAAAAAAATCTCTCTGGATTTTCAGTAATATTTTTTGGATAATACTTTCTGTACTCATTTCTTTTAATTTAAAGAACTATTAAGTCAGTTATATTATCTCCCAATGGCTAATTTAGCTTTTTTCTTTTATTAGCTGTTCTTTGTCCCCCAACCATCTCCTGATATCTGGTAGAATAACACCTTCATACACCGCTTGCTTCCTAACTTAAAATACTGTATCCACATGTAGTTATAATGTATATAACAGTTTAACCTCAAGGTTGCTGGAGTTGGGCCCCCTGTGCCTGAGATGCCAATACAGAGTGTGTTCACATTTACCCATGGACTGGGCTCAAAAACCTGATATGATGTGGATAACCTAGAAGCCTTCCTGCAGTATTCGTAAGGTGTTTTTATTTTGTCATTGTCATTGTGTGTGTGTGGTATGTGTGTTTTTAAAGGGAATCTTGTATTAAAATGTAATTTCTAATGTTTAACACAAAATGTTTATTTGTTATACAGTGTGTACAATAGAGAAGTACCTTAAAAATTTTTGTTATTGTTCTCCTCATAAGTATTCCTGAGCAATAGTGGTTTACCTCCCATAGTATTCATTTGGCTTCACTGTCAAAAGTAGTTATTCTGTGCAGTTGTAGCCCAGGAAAAGGAAGAGCAAGAAGGCCCCGTTGAATGGGTTTCTTGGCTTTAGAAGTCTTGGCCTTGCCAGGATGTTAGCAGGGCCTGCTTGTATGTTGGATCCTGCAGAGCAGGTCAGGCTGGTTCAGAGGCCCACACTGAGGGGGAGGCACCCCTAAGTGGTGCAAAGCCTCAAGCCCATGAATCTCACTCCAGTCATTTCTGGTGTCACCCACTGCTGTGGCTCTGGCAGGTCCTCCAAGCTCCCTAGTATCCCGCAGCCGCAATGTGTGAATGGCGTTGTTGCACTGACCATACATGGAAAGGACATTGGCATCCGGTTGGCACTCCTTTTCCCTTTTTCAATATTAGGTTTTGATTTGCCCCTTGCCATTGTTTTCAAAGATAAGGAATGTCAGTAACATTTTGAAGGACCAATAAACAGCCTCCTGTAAATTAAACCCCTTCCTGTGGAAGCACACGCTGCTACTAAAGGGAAAGTCCCTGGGCTCTGATTTGTCCTTTGCATTGAGAACGGTGTGGGGATCAGTGTCTGTGTATGTGATTTGTTTTGTTGAGTTGGGTTTGCTTTGTAGTTTTTCTTTTTTTAAAAAAATATCCTCTCCCACATTACTAATTTCTGTTTTTGAGAGGTTGAGTCTCAAAGTGTAAAAAATAAACCTCCAGTCATAAGGTGGATATTGTAAGCTTGACAGTGGTTGTAAAAGTGATTTAACTTTGACTACTTCTCACAGTGTCCATATCAAACTGGTTAGTGTAAGGTTTTTTGGATTGGCCGGCGCCAGAGAAAGAAAGACAAGCAGAGTTGAAAGGGATAAGTAAAGAGGCTTTATTGGAGCGCTCCTGGGTGAGGGTAACGAGTCCCAAGAGAGGGACCCCAGCGAGATTTTCGGGTGGTGGGGGGGCGGGGGGCGAGACCTGAAAAGTCGCATCACCCAGAAGTTTTGAGTGGGCTTATATATGTTTTTAGGGCTGGGGGTAGGGGTTTCTTTGGCAGGAAGATTTATGGTGGGGAGAGCAAGGAATTGTCCCTTGCAGTTTTAGGGCGGGTATTGAGAAATAGGAGGGGCCTGTGGTATGTGTGGACTCCAGGAACCGAGACTCTTATCAGGGTAACCATCCAGGTGTGGTCGTCCTTTAACTTAGCTGGGCCTTGCAGGCATTGTCCTTGGCAGGTCTGTGGGCTTCTTCTTTTTCCATTAGGGAGGGGAGGGGTGCCTGCCACCAGTCTTACAGTTAGGAAGACCTGGGGGAGGGGGTAGACAATTCTTCTCAATGAATGGATTTTTTGTTGTTGTTGTTTTTGCATGTTTAATAGAGAAGTGTCTTTTGTTCCTTGGGAGAGCATGGCCTTTGAAAATGCACATAATCTTTGAATTGTGCCTACTAAATGATAGCAGGGGACTTTGGTACCCAAGGAATTCTGACTTTCTGGGATTATAGCAGTAATTCCCAGCCATACTCTGGACTTTATTTTGCTAACCATAATTGGGCAACTGTAAATTACCGCTATGTTAATATTTTAAAGCACTGGGATAGTCCAGTTCTAACTTATAATTAATTATGTTTGCCAGTTATCTGTTTGAAATAAATTTGTGTCTGAACAGCTATTAAAACTGTTAAATTGTACAGACATAATTTTTGACAGCTTTGTACTGTGGAATGTGCTTAATAAAAAGCAAAAAGTTTGGCCTTTGTCCAGTAAATCAAGTATGAGTATTATGCAGTACAATCAATCAGTCAGTAAAATGTTTGTGAAAAGTTGTTGGGATTGGTTTTCCAGAGAGGGCTAGTCGTGGTGGAAAGGGAAGAATGGAACCTGGATACTGACAACACCACAACTGTGCCGGCTCTGCCAGCCCTGATTTGTGTTAGGGGAGGTCACTTAACTTCTCTGAACCTGCGTTCAGGGGAAAACATACCTGCCTAGAAGGTAGGGATTAGAAAGTATGAGATGTAGCCAGTAACATGCCTTCCGTGATAGGCACTTAATACCTGATGGCCTCCCAGAAGAGAAGGAGTAAGAGTCGTATCTGTGCTACCTGAGCACTTCAAATGACCATTTTGATAGGAGAAAATAAAATATACTTAATAAACATACTTTAATCTTTCTTTAGTAACTTAGGTCCTGAGAATTTGCGGTAATTTTAACTTTAAATACTGTTATTGATGTAAGTTTAGAACAATCTAAATTTGTAGCAATCCCACAACATAGCATACCTATAGATTTTAAAATATAAATTCCTGGCATCAGCTTCTTGCCATCTCCTTTAATTTTTTATAAAAATATGAGCTCAGTAATTCAATTTAAGATTACTTGCTGTTTAAGTCTTAGATAAATGTAACTTTTTAATTTGTGACATATTAAATTTGGAGGCAAAAACAACGGTGATATTTCTCAAAGATCCATCGTCTACCTCATCACATTTTGGCAAATATAGTATGTGGACTGCCCAGAATTGCTTTTTTAAACATATATAAAAGTGTTTATATAATATTTATCACTGGCAAAAAGTTATAGAGCAATCAACTAGTATATATTTACATTTTATATTTAAACCACCTAACATTCCTATCGAGATTAAGTTAATTTGTGCCCCAGGATACTTTGACTTTTTTTTTTTTTACTTTTCTCTTTTCTCAGAAGCCTATGAAATTGATAGTACTTTGATTTTTAATAAATGAGAAACATTCTAATTTTAGTCCAATATTGTGATAAATTTTTTAAACAAACTATTATATGGTAAATTTTATGTCTATTTCTATGTAGTTTTGATATTTTACAGTTGTATAAATCTTTAAATAATTTCTACTTAATAATACTCAAATTTAAATCTCTGGTTTCATATATTTTAACTGTTTTCTTTGAAAAACTGTCAGATTTAATTTATCATTGTGTACTATAAATAGCACATGATATAAAATATAACCTAAATGTTTCAGAATATTTTCTTTAGAGACCAAAATTTCTTTCTGCCTTGAATGATTTAAGGCATCTTGTCTTATTTAATGTTTCTCTATTTTTAAAATATTTATAACATTTATAATTTAAAGCAAATGTATTTTAGTATTTTGATTGTTTTACTAAAAGTACTTATGTTCTGAGTGAATCAGCTGCTGAATTAACTTATCTATTCATTAATAATTAGCAGAGGGTGCACTTCATGAAAAACAGACAGTACAAAGCTATGATCTTTTTAATTTGGAAAATACAGAGAATTTTTTTAAGCAGAAGAAAGAGGCAACACAAGATGAATAACAACAAACACTTTTTTAAAAAAGATAAAACAGTTTTATCTTTCTCATGAAATCCTGTAAGGTCTTATAAAGTGATATGAATTTAGCTTTTTACCAGATATTTATCTGTATGGTTGAATATTTCCTTTGAGATCTATCTACTGCCATTCTCAATTTGTGACTGCTTTTCATTTTTCCTTCAGATAACATCACTACTGAATGTATGTTTGTATTAGATCATTAAATATGAAATGTCTGATTTCAAATCAGAAGTTTAGTTTATTATATCTCAAACAAGAAACAGTACAATTAATCAAAGTCTAAGCTGAAACTTTCTACACAGTTTTTCCATCTTAGTGGTAGCTTGTTTCTGTCAGCAGCGAAGAAGCCTGGAGAGAGAGTGGCGATGAAATAGTGAAAGGAATTTTCTACAGCTTCTTGAGAATTGAATATTTTCCCTTGCAAGAAGTGGTCCAAAGCCTGGAAGAAGTGGTAGTCAGTTGGTGCAAGGACTGATGAATAGGTGGATGATAGAGTTTCCAAGTCCAGCTTCTATAGTTTGAGCAGCATTGTTTTTTGTAACATGTGTTCTTGCAAGAGGATTGGCCTGTCTCTATTGACCAATCTCAGCTGCTTAATCACAAGCATCATCAGTTCATCCAATTGGTTGCATTAGACATACGCTATAATAGATGGACTAGGTTTCATGAAGTTGTAGTGGATAATACTAGTGCTGGACCACCAAGCAGACACCATTAGCTTTTTTGATGAATATGCGGTTTTGGACTGTGTTTTGGCATTTCATCTTTATCAACCATTGTGCCGAACACTTACGATTGTCAAAAAGAATCCATTTTTCATCACATGTAACAATACAGTGTAGAAATGATTCGCCTTTATGTCGTGACAGCAAAGAAAGGCAAGCCTCAAGATGATTTCTCTTCTGATGCTCGTTTAAGTCATGTGGTACCCATCTATCCAGCTTCTTTATCCTGCCCATTTGTTTCAAATGGTCCAGTATTGTTGGAATAGTAATGTCAAATCTTGCTGCTAGTTCATGCATAGGTTGAGATGGATTCGCTTCCCCTACAGCTTTCACCTTATTATTATCCATCTTGGTCATAGGTCACCCATACGGCTCATTTTCAGGATTAAAATCACCAGAATGGAACTTCTTAAACCATCAACGTACTGTGCGTTCATTAGCCACATCCTTCCCAAACACTTCACTGATATTTCTAGCTGAGTGCAATTCGTTGGTTCCACAATATTAAAAAAAAAACACAGATTTTGACTTCCATCATTTCACAAAATTGCTCTACAGAAAAATTTGAAAGATAATCACAAGCCAAAATGTACATTTGAAAGAATGAGGATGTACCTTCACGATAAAAAAGATAAAAGTGTCAAAGTGAAATATCAGAAATATCAACTGTCAAACTTAGTACTTAAGGAAATCAGACACTTCGTACTTAATAACCTTTCATATGTATTTATAATATTTGTATAGTTCCCCATATAATTATATAAAGATTAAAATGTACATAATACATGCATTATTTTTGAGTTGTTTAAATTTGTGATTGCCTGATTAGCTTGTCTAAATGCTATTTTTCCAAAAGTGCAATTTGAATAGGGCCTGAAAAAGTGTTCTGCATTTTTTCTTTTCCTTTTCTTTCCCTTTTCATTTCTTTCCATTTTAAAATTTAGTCTTAGTTTTGAGGTGTCCTTTGTTAAGTACAGTTCTTTCGTACATATTTTTCCATGTTTCAGAGATGAATATGCATTAGCTTTAAAAATGCAAACATAACAGGTATGTTACAATTTTTGGATTTTATCTTTATTTAGCTACAGCTCCTTCTATCCACATCTGGGACGCAGTGAATAAGCAGACTTTATCTATACTGAGATGCTACCATTCCAAGGGAGTGTGTTCAGTCAGCTTCAGTGCTACTGGCAAACTATTGCTGTCTGTGGGACTAGACCCAGAACATACTGTTACCATTTGGAGATGGCAGGAAGGTAGGATTTTTTTCCTGTGTGTGTTATTTTTAAAAAGAAGAATACAGGGTAACGTGAATTCTACTGTAGCCCTACACAGTATACACTACCGAGGTGGTGGTATCATAAGTATGTTCTACTTTAAAAGCCCAGCAAATCTGTAAGCTCATAAAACAGATAATGAAACCATTATTCGTATTATAAATGATTCACTGCTATTTCCTTTCAATAAGGAACTTTGTATGTCTTTGCTAATTATTAACGATTTGATTGGTTATCTTACTACAGAATGAAAATCAAGTATATTTTAAATGATAAGGGAAGATCAATAGGGTAATATTACCTGACACATTTTAGACAAAACTTCTAAGTTATATAAAAAGAAGTTGCCAGATGCAGTAGCTCACGCCTGTAATCCCAACAGTTTGGGAAGCTGAGGTGGGAGGATTGCTTTAGCTCAGGAGTTCAACACCAGCCGGGGCGACATAGTGACACCCTGTCTCTACAAAAAATTTTAAAAATTAGCGGGGCATGGTGGTGCATGCCTGTATTTCCAGCTACTCACAAGGCTGAGGCAGGAGTATCACTCAAACCCAGGAGTTTAAGGCTGCAGTGAGCCATTGCACTCCAGCCTGGGTGACAGAGCAAGATCCTGTCTCAAAACTGATAGTAATAAAATAAATAAATAGAAGTTAATGGAGCTACACAGAAAAAAAGTAAGACATGGTCCCTAAAATCTACAATGGTCTCTAAATGGTAATGAAGCTCTCCATACATCACACATCATCTGCAAAGATACATGAAAAATACTCACTACACAAGTTAAATTGTATCCATATGATTGCTAGGTAGCAGAGCAAAGGCCATGGCCCTCTCTTTGTATAAATATTTGGGTTTCTTTGTTGTTGTTGAGATAGAGTCTCGCTCTGTTGCCCAGGCTATAGTGCCACGGTGTCAGCCTAGCTCGCAGCAACCTCAAACTCCTGGGCTCAAGTGATCCTTCTGCCTCAGCCTCCCAAGTAGCTGGGACTACAGCTGCGCACCACCATGCCCAGCTAATTTTCTCTATTTTTAGTAGAGACGGGGTCTCGCTCTTGCTCAGGCGGGTCAAACTCCTGCCCTCAAGCGATCCTCCCACCTCAGCCTCCCTGAGCACTAGGATTACAGGCGTGAGCCACTGCACCAGGCCCAAGCATTTGTGTTTTGAACTATATATTTTACTTAACTGTTTTATTCTAATTATTGATTAGCTTGGTTCCTATAATAACCTAGATGACTTTGTTGTATTTTCATCAGGTGCCAAAATTGCCAGCAGAGCTGGTCACAACCAACGTATTTTTGTGGCAGAATTCCGACCAGATTCCGATACCCAGTTTGTCTCTGTGGGAGTAAAACATGTGAAGTTCTGGACCCTAGTGGGAAGGGCTCTTCTTAGCAAAAAGGGGCTCCTGAGCACATTGCAAGATGCCCGGATGCAGACCATGCTCGCTGTTGCATTTGGCGCAGTATGTCTCTTAAAATGCGTGTGGCGGTGTGACTTTGACTACTTTACATTTTCTTGCCTTAGATACATAAGCCACATTAATGTTTCATCTTTCAAAAATGTAATGCTTTCTTTCAGAAATTAGGCAGTAGAAAGTAAGTTAATGAGAGGGAAGAAGGATTGTGACAAAACATTTGAGTCCTTGGGTCATTGCCATTCTCAAAAGCCTTCATTAATCTTATAATTGTTACTCTAAATATTCCAAAATTTGTCTTTCTAGTAGTTGCTCATGGTCCTAAAAATTTGTCAGAGTAAAAGGTAATTCAAAAAATATAATTTTCAAGTGACTTAACTTGGTATTTGGGTTGAGGATTTCCTTTGCTTTTTATCATTTTAACCCACTGCTTACTATATAGCTGGAAGTGTTCTGAACCAAAGTCTCTCAGTCAGGGGAAGAAGGAGGTAGAGAGACAACAGGAGAGGGCGCAACTCCTGGTTTCCATAGAACAGTGGTCCTCCTTTCCCCTCACCGTACTGCATCCCACCTGGGCCTGTGGTTTATAATTCACGCCTTTTTCCTTTTATATTCTGCTTTGGCTAGGCTTTATAAATCCATTGGTGCATCAAAAAACTTAAATGGATGTGCTTATTAAAGTGTTTATGTGGGTATGCAATATTTGTAGGAAGAAAATTATAGTTTTAAAATTGTTACATACATTTATGTTTTTGAGAAAAAGACCATTGAAAATGTTGGTCATGCTATGTCCAACTTCAGCTGAACATTTTGGGTATTCTTAATGTAAGACCAGTAGTTCATTTCCAGAAGAAAACCCCACACATTCACATGATTCTGGCATTTAATTTGCCCGTGTAGATTAATTTTCTTCACATGTAAAATTGCTTATGTAGTCAATTGCCCATTCTTAATAAAAAATAAACTTGAAGATTAAAATATTAGAAACAATTGGCTTTTAATGTATGAAATATAGTATACTTGGTGAGAAAATTTTCTTACATAACAAGGTAGGTGTATGTTCAGTTAAGCATTTTTGAACATCATCTATGCTAGGGGCTGTTAAAAGAGCAAGGGAAGTAAATACTGGTTTCTGTACCTGAAGCATTTACATTCTAAGTGCAAATAGCCATGAATTAATGATGCTCCTAGACCTGCATCCTAGTTAGTGAAATCTGCAAAACTCCTACAACTTTGCCATAGATAAGAGTTTTACTTTCTATGACAAAATACTTTACCAAACCTAATAAAAAGTTTTCTTCATTTCCTATTGTTATTGTTTCACTCCCAGTTACTAATGACTTTTAAAATTATTTATGGGGCAGCTAGAGGGAAGCAATCCAAAGGAACACTATAGACTAGAATTGTGGTATTTTAGAATTGGAAGGAAAGAATTGTCCAAGGTTATTCCAGCTACTAAGCAGCAGACCTGGAAAAGGAAAAGGCCCTGACAAAGCTAAGCCTCAAGTTCAGAGGTCTTGACTCTTGAGTGCAGCGCGTCTCCCACCACCCCATGCATGCTCTTTATGTCCAGGAAGGAGGCAGCGTTACAGTTACGTAGAAAATTACATCTATCAGAAGTCTATTTGAACTTTTGATGAGTTTGTCTCCCCCTTTCCCCACTCCTTTTCAGAATAACTTGACGTTTACAGGTACCATCAGTGGTGATGTCTGTGTGTGGAAAGATCACATATTGTGTAGAATCGTGGCCAGAGCTCACAACGGGCCTGTGTTTGCCATGTACACTACCCTGCGAGACGGACTTATTGTGACTGGTGGCAAGGAAAGGCCGTGAGTCCTCTTCTTTTCACAGCCTCACTGAATGTTTATGCATTTGTGATCTGCCTGGGGTTTGCAGTGAGGTATTCTGGTTCCTTCTAGGCAGGCTACACAGATCACCCTCTCTGACCTTCCTCCTCACATGCTCCTCCCTCATTGCCTTTCATGCGCCTTCTCCATTCTCCTTTCTGGTCTTGAATCACCTGTTTTTTTGCGTTGGAGATAAACCGAAACTCCAACTGGGGTGATTCTTTTTCTGAGGTGTGGACATATAGTTGCCCAAGTTAAGAATTGATTTTCTTGATGCCTATTTGCCTGTGTGTATTTGCTGTGTGACAGGGGCTGTGGGGGTGGGGGGGGGGGAAATGCCTGGTCTCTTCTTTTATTCAGCTTGGATACAAAGGGGTAAAGTGCATATTTTTGAATTAGAAAAGGGTGAAAGGATGCTAGAGACAAACTCTGTCTTATTTGCTTTTCCTTGAGGCACACTTGTTAGACAAATTGTTTTATATAAGACCTCAAAATTTAACTCTGAGGAGAGACCTTTTTCCTAGTGATTTGCAAATCTGGTATAAGTAACCATATACTTATTATTGATTTGTCATCAACATGGTGATATGCACGTTGAAATGTGACACATAAGTGACTAAAAAAATACATTTCAGTACAGGGCTGAAAGAACCCATGTATGTTGAACTCAAGTGCAGAAACGTTTGCCTTTCATATAAAGGAGGAATGTACATGGACACATTTTTTCTAAGACAAGCAATTCATCTAGCAGAGAATGAATACATTTTTCAGTTCTTTCAAGAGAGAATCCATACATGGGCTACATTTTCTTTTTACATATTACTCCAACACTTGTGTCTCCCATGTTGTCTAGTTTTGCACACCCTACTCTCTAGTAGCCTACTAAACTGTATCAGTGGGATATTTCACTAATGGTAGGAAAAGAAATATGCTTTTCTTTTGGTCCTTAAAAATACACTCTAGCATAGTATCTGTAATCCTGTTACCTCACCTACATTTCCGTTATCTCTTCAATGCTAAAAATTCTTTTGTTATCTTTTTAATCAAAAAGTATTATGAAAAGATAATATGCAGTGGAGGCTAAATAAAATTATGCTCATGCCAGGAAAAATGAAATTTTCACAAAATAAAATTTTCTGAAATCAGATGTTTTATTTTGACTGAGATACAATATATCCTAAAATTGCCATAGAAAATTTAGAAGAATATTAAAATTATAAATATCAGGGCCTTTTGGGGGGGGGGGCAGGGTCTTGCTCTGTCACCCAGGCTGGAGTACAGTACCATGATCGTAGCTCACTGTAACCTTGAATTCCTGGCCTCAAGTGATTCTCCTGGCTCAGCCTTCCTGGTAACTAGGACCTAATTTTTTAATATTTTGGTAGCGATAGGGTCTTGCTATGTTGCCCAGGCTGGTCTTCAACTCCTGGCCTCGAGCGATCCTCCTGCCTCAGCCTCTCAAAGTGCCGGGATTACAGGCATGAGCCACCATGCCAGAACCCCTGGGGCCTTTTTTTTTTTTTTTTTTTTAGTATTCTGCTTATAAGTATTTGTATATAATAGCCAATAATAAATGCTTATTTTGGTTTGGTTGTTATTTACTTAGGTCAAAAGAAGGAGGAGCAGTTAAACTGTGGGATCAGGAACTGAGGCGATGCCGTGCCTTCAGGCTTGAGACAGGACAAGTCACAGATTGTGTTCGTTCTGTGTGCAGAGGCAAAGTAAGATGTTCCGTGAGCCGATATGGTGCGGCAGAAAACAGAGTGGTTATAACTGTGATTCTCTCGCTCTTTGCAATTCAATGAATACTTAATAATGCATAAAAACAGATTTGCTTGCCAACATTACTCTGCCTTTTCTCTGTTGCTTTCTTTGTGGTTCCACAGTTGGCACCAGAGCAGTCCATAGGATAGGAAGCTACTCCTTAAACCCTGTATTTAAACTTCCATATTTTCTTGAATCTGCTAATTCAACTATGGTAGACAGAATTGAAAATCCTTGCCAGTTGATTCATTTTGATTAGGACAGCCGTCTCCATTTTTTAAAAACACACATTCCCTGGATAAAGAAAATGTGGTGTAAGTTCCCAATGGAATACTATTCACTCATAAAAAAGAATGAAATTTTGTCATTTGTGGCAACATGGATGAATGAGCCTAGAGGATATTAAGTGAAATAAGCCAGGAACAGAACGATAAATATCGTATGTTCTCACTCATATCCAGAAGCTAATAAAAAAGTTGATCTCATAGAAGTAGAGAGTAGAAGAGTGGTTACTAGAGGCTGGGAAAGGTAGGGGACAGAGAGAGATTGGTCAAAGGATACAAAATTACAGCTAGTTAGAAGCAATAAGTTCTAGTATTCTATAGCACTGTAGGATAACTATAGTTAGCAATAATTTACTATATATTTTTGAATAGCTAGAGAGGATTTTGAATGCTCCCATCACAAATGTTTGAGGTAATAGATACGTTAATTACCCTGTACCCCATAAATATGTGCAGTTATGCATCAATTAAGTTTTTTTTAAAACTACACATTCCTATAAAAATTTTGAGCATGCACGTACTCATTAAGTGTATTTATAAATCTTATACAGGTATTATCTTTAGTTTGCATATTAAATATTAGTTAAGCTTACTTTTTAACTAAAAAATAAATTCTAGTACTTTCTTCCTATATCCCAGTGCACTTACCCCTCTTTGGAGATCCCAAGATGATCATAGTCAAAGTCAAAACTTTGATTATTGAAGAATCCAGGTGTATTGCCATAAAGAAAAATTCTGTTCTTTAGCATGGACTCTAACATGCCGCCCGACCCAGTGTTCTTACAGATGTGCCCCCAGTCACAGGAAACTCTGCAAGACCTAATGATTGGCTTGCATCTAGATGAGCTTGAAGCAAAAAGTTCTTTAAAAGCAGTTCAGTAGGGTCATTCTTATATTATTAAGAAGAGCAACTGCTGTATTACATTAAATGTGCTGATCCTACTTGTGTTTCAGGGCAAAATACTAGTAGGGACAAGAAATGCTGAAATAATTGAAGTTGGAGAGAAAAACGCAGCATGTAATATTTTAGTTAATGGTCATGTGGATGGACCAATTTGGGGACTGGCAACACATCCTTCCAGGGATTTTTTCCTTTCTGCTGCAGAAGATGGGACAGTGAGACTGTGGGATATTGCTGATAAAGTAGGTACAAATAGTTTTTTAAAAGATGTTACAATTTCTTAGAAGTAAAGTAGAAGTCCCAAATTGCTAGTGCATAAAGAAAAACTGTCTCAGACTCATGCTGAGAATTTTGGGGGGCAAACGGTTTAATTTGTAAGTACTTCACTTAATGTAGTTTTCTGTGACTCTTTTGGTTCTTACGCAGAAGATGTTAAACAAAGTGAATCTGGGACACGCTGCTCGTACTGTGTGTTATAGCCCTGAAGGGGACATGGTGGCTATTGGAATGAAAAATGGAGAATTTATTATTTTACTAGTGAGCTCTCTAAAAATATGGGGAAAGAAGAGAGACAGACGATGTGCAATCCATGATATCAGGTTAGTCAGTAAATGGAATAGAATTTCTAGTGTATAAATGACTCAGCTTGCATTTGAAAAACTTTCCTTAGCTACACCTTCAAAAAAGGTCCTGAGGGCCTGTAGCATTTTACCACATCCTAAGTTGCATGCTGAAATATGGCTCTTTAAATACTTGATTTTCCTTGCTAAATTACAAACGCACTAGGCACCAATCACAGTGCCTCCTAATACCAAGTACTACGTAATGTTTGACAAGTACGTGTCACACTAGACACGTCCAGTTAAGTTCATCATGCTAACAGTTATCTCCCACTGTCATACAAGAGAACCATCCGAACTTCAAAAGTTGCCACCCTGGAAAACTAAAGTTGTAACCTCAAACATATCTTCTCTCAGTAATGTCAATTTGGGAATATATAGTTTATTCATTTGATCAATTCCTGTGAACATCTATGTCCCAGAATCTGAATCAATTTAAACCTTTCTTGAAACCTTTTTCAGTGCTTAAGCTTGTTTTAACAGTGGCTACCATTTACTGAGCACTTGTGATCTGCAGCCAGTACTGTCAAAAGCTTGTATTCTTTTCACCAGCAAAATCCTTTTACAAATGAAACCTTCCTCATTATAAACCTTCAATACACAAAACAGTAACAGTGGCTCTCCTTAGCTCCCATGTGTCCCTAGACACCTCAGCAAGACTTATGGAACATTTTCAAAAGACTGAATTTTCCCATACTGACCCCAGTCATTGCTAAGCAAATAGTATTTCACTTTGTCTTTTAGTAAGTTCTTCCAAGCTGCAAGTAATGTCATTTCATCTTAATAACCTGAGGTGAGTATAGCTGGGCTGTGTTCTTCACTTAATATTGATACATTTTTCCAGATGAAAGAATCCTATCTTAATGAATTATGTTAACTTAGTAAATTATGTAATGTTAATGGTTCTTTAAAACTGAGATATATTTAAAGGAATTAGGAGATGACAACGAGGCAGTATTTAAAATTGAAGTAACATATAAAGCTTTCTTATTTCAAGTAACACAGACAAATATAACTTAAGTATACATAACCAGTTGTGTCTGTCAGGTAAATCTATTTGAGGCCCTGTATCACACATAATCTTAATTTTCAATCGCTAGAAAGGGAAAGTCAGATCTTAAATATTTATTTCGTGGTCTACTGCATCTTTACATGTTTTCCTTCATATTCAGATTTAGTCCAGATTCGAGGTATCTGGCAGTGGGTTCCAGTGAGAACTCAGTGGATTTTTATGACCTAACGTTGGGCCCCACCCTTAACAGAATCAGCTACTGCAAAGATATTCCGAGCTTTGTCATTCAGATGGACTTCTCTGCAGACGGCAGGTATCTCCAGGTAATCAATAAATACTGTGTGCCCAGTTCACAAGGGTAGTTGTGCTTTTACACTTCGTGTTAGTGAAAACATTTAAAGCTCCCAAGTTTCAGAGCTTCTCAGCTCTTGCCTTGGTATCCTCTGACCTACATCTCCCTGTTTCCTCCCCACTTGCTAGTCCTTTTCTCTTTTTCTAACGCTTTTGTAGCGGTCGTTTGCATTCTTCATGTTAGACATGTAAATCTAGTAGCAGTACGCTAGTATTCTATAAACTCCTTGTGGATTTTGCCTCTCTCCTAATGGAATTCTTGTCCCATTTTAATACGACGAAAGGTCTCTAGTGGCTGCTATAAACGGCATGTCTATGAAGTGCCTTCAGGAAAACATCTTATGGATCATGCTGCTATTGACAGAATTACTTGGGCTACATGGACTAGGTAAATACTTCATATATTCAGAAGGGAAGAAGTGACTTTTTGAAGGTCAGTTGGGAAAACTGAAAAATCCTATTTTTGAACAGAACCATTCCACTAGAGAATACTAATGAGTTTCAAGTTTTTGTTACCATATCCTGAATTCTTCTTAAGAAGAGAATGGTGTTTTCACGCTGGGACTCCATACGATTGAACTTATTTCCATGCTTTATCAACTTTCATGATTTATCAAGTTCTTTTAAAGAAAGAAAATCTAAGTCATGACTTTAAAGATGCCATGATATTTTTCTTAATGTTAAATTTAATAACAAGCAATAAAAACATATATTGGGTGCTGTTAAGCAACTGTATTTGTTATCTAAAGGAATGCTCTCTTGAAGTTGTTAGTAATTGAAAGCTTATCAACTTGTTCAAATTTGCTGGATATAAACAGATAACTATGAGTATCTATTTTTTGGTCCATGAGAAATACCATCAAATTCCTATTATCACTTTTGAAATTTTTTTTTTTCTAGAAACAGGATTTTCCTATGTTGCCCAGGCTGGCCTTGAACTCTTGGGGGCTTAAGCAATCCTCCCACCTCAGCCTCCAGAGTAGCTGGGACTACAGGTGTGCACCACCAAGCCCAGCTTATAAGTATCACTTTTAATTTGAAAAGCATTTTCTATCAGCTTTCATAAAGCATTAATTGAATCTTAAATGGATTATTTAATCTATAAGCCCTTCAAATGATAAAATTTCATTTTAAGAAGGTGGGAGGTATTATCCTGATGAAATTCAGGCCTCTAACAACTTATCACAATTTACTTCCTGTATTTTAAATAACATGATTAGGTATTTAAGAGATTGCCAAGAAACTTTTTTAGTATGGTAAACCTGTCTACTACACTTGATACAGTGGATTTTCTTTTGTTCCATCCATCTAGTATTCTAGGGGAGGAAGTTATGGGAATCTGGTCCAGACATGCAGAGAAAGCCGATGTCAACTGTGCCTGTGTATCTCATTCAGGAATCAGCCTTGTAACAGGAGATGACTTTGGCATGGTTAAGTTATTTGACTTCCCATGTCCAGAAAAATTTGTAAGTTTGTGTTTTGTGTAGTATATCATTCTACTCCTAATTTTGATGTCTGATCACTAGTACTTTTTCCTACATAACTTAATACTTAAAATATTTTGTCCTAATTTGAAAATACTTTTAAATTTGTATTTCTAAATTTTTTCCCAAACTTTTTAAACCCATTACTCTGAAATAAAAACTATTAAAAACAAATCTCCTCTTTCCAGTAATACCATCTTTGGAAACTATCCTAATAAAGCTGTGATTACTTTTTTACCAAACCAATCAGTTATCAAATTTCAAATGTTTTTCCTCAGAGAAAAATTTTCAGAATACCTGGAGACATCTGACTGCCCAAATACCCTGGTTTGTGTTAAGTGCAGATCCATTACTCGCTCTGTAAAAGCATTTGAATCATCGGCTGTGGTCCCAACTCCCTGCTGCCTCCATAGTTCTTGTGATAGAGATTACAGCTCCTAATAGGTACCTTTGACTTGTGCGTGCTTCAAATACCCTAACTTTGTCATTGTTTTTTAGGCAAAGCACAAAAGGTTCTTGGGTCATTCACCCCATGTGACAAATATTCGATTTACCAGTGGTGATCGACATGTTGTTAGTGCTGGAGGTGATGACTGCAGGTTAGTAATTTTCTCAGCCCAAGAAAGGCAGACTATCTTTTACTGTAATAGTTAAGAGATGTAACATAATACCAATGTCTGCAGCTTTGGTTTATGAACTCAACTAGGCAACATTAGTGGAGGTAGCATAACCAGATGGCTCCTTGGAGTCATATACTTATGAAATACAGAATAAAAAGAGTTAATCAGGCCGGGCGCGGTGGCTCACGCCTGTAATCCTAGCACTCTGGGAGGCCGAGGCGGGTGGATCGCTCGAGGTCAGGAGTTCAAGACCAGCCTGAGCAATGAGCGAGACCTCGTCTCTACTAAAAATAGAAAGAAATTATCTGGCCAACTAAAATATATATAGAAAAAAAAATTAGCCGGGCATGGTGGCGCATGCCTGTAGTCCCAGCTACTCGGGAGGCTGAGGCAGTAGGATTGCTTAAGCCCAGGCGTTTGAGGTTGCTGTGAGCTAGGCTGACGCCACGGCACTCACTCTAGCCTGGGCAACAAAGCGACACTCTGTCTCAAAAAAAAAAAAAAAAAAAAGAGTTAATCAGGAAAAATTTTATACATGTATAATTTGAAATGTCCTCAACTGTTTAACTGAAGAACATTAAACTATTCTGAAAATCCAGAAATGTAATGAACTCCCTGTAATTTTCTTCTCTGATTACAGTTTATTTGTCTGGAAATGCGTACATATGCCTCACTGAGACGGATGCTGAGAAGACTATACAAATTAACAGCCTTGAGAGACCAGATTACAGAGGGGGGAAAAAAAAAAACCAAAACCAAACCCTGCATGGTCAAGTGGTGCTAACCTCAGATTGTAACAGGGAGAAATGCCCAGAATCATCAAAATAGAAGAGTGATGAGTTCAAATGTTTGCTGTACGCGCTGGGTAACCATCCATAATCCATACACTGCCAGATAATTACACTGCGAGGAAGGACTGAATACTTGATGGTAAAAGCCAGCCTTTCCCTACCCCTTTATTGACGAGTGTACAAATTTTGGTAGATCTGCTGAGATTTAGGGTACAACACACCTTTTAAAAAACACCCCCAAACTTAACCCAAGTTGGAAAATTTTCATCTTCTTTTTAGCAAAACTGTACTTCTCTTTAGCATTTACATTTTATTTTCAAGGTTCATTGTTTAATGAAATATTTTATCCTTGCATTTTCATAAGGAAAGGAAAACCACGATCACAGTAAAGGATCATAGTTTTTAAAAGGCAAGCATTTTCCCTAAGGAAATAGACACAAGCTTTCCTGGAGAATGTTTAAGCATTAATGAGTCCTTTTTTTAAATAAAGGATGCTTTTTCCTAACAGTTTTGAACTGAGGAACAGTTCCAAAGTTGTCAGTATATGGCTGCTACATTTTTATTTTTGAGCTGTCAACCTTTTTCTGTTCAGAAGCCATCCTTATAATTGAAAATTTAAAACATGACTAGCCTCACTAATGGGAAAGTAGTATGATGAACAATCATTTCCAATGGTGGACAGTTCCATTAAGGTTTTAGACAGCAATAGCATTTAATGGCAAGAGAATACCGCGTATTTAAAGATGTAGTCTAATATATAAACATTTGTTAAACATGTAAACAAAAGTGATAAATTCACATTTACAAAGTTATACAATTTAATCACTGTTGGAGAAAAATTTTTATAGCTTTTTTCTATTGGGAAAATTTGTTTAGTGAGATGTGTGCCACCCCATAGGCTAATTTCCAAAATGAATAAACCCAGATCCATTTGTAAAACTTGTCAATTACTTCCTTTTTAGTGGATTAGGGCTGAATTCTTAGATCCTTTTTCCTTTTCACTTTCAATGCTGCCAAAGATCAGTGCTCATCATTCAGGAATTTGCTGTTTAGCCTATCTGTAGTTTCCTGAAGATTGAAAATTATGTAGACTGCTATTTAAAAATATATTTTTCTAAGTATGAAGTTTAAGATGCTCTATTGATCTTATGGATTTTTATTTTAATGTGTTATCTTTATAGCATAACAGATCCCATCCCCTCAGGTTTCTGGAATCCTCAATTTGGTTTAACAAGATATATGAAGATTCCTAGTATCTATTTTCTGCGTCCAATACTTTGTAAATACTAAAAACAGAAATAACTAAAATATGTCACAGAAAACCTAACCAGTGATTGAACCCGGTCAGTTTTAAAGCTCTGAATAGCTGTGGCTGAAGGGCTGATTAAGGGGTTAAGAAGCTTGAAACATGAAATGGTACTTTCTTTATTCACATCAATGTAGTCTCTGAATTAAGCCAAATTTTGGAATACATTACTATTAGATTTCTATTTATGTATTTTATAAAGAGGCAGTCAATAAAGGAAAAAAGCTCCCCTGAACCACGTTCCAGTAAAAACAAAAAAATACTCAAATTTGAACCTGTTGGAGTTTTAAGTTTTCCCTCTGGGTCAAGTTTGCCAGCTTTTGGCTACAGAGAAATTCCATTTCCATTACAGCGTAAGTAGAAACTCCATAACCTTAAGCAAGTAAACTACTTAGGAGAAAACTACTTCCATTGCATTTTTGTCCTTCAAAGTGGCCAACCTGCTACGTCAGCCTTAATCACTGCTGTAGTTTCACAAGTAACGGTCACTCTGACTTTAAGTGGTCATCCCATGACCGTCTTGCTGTATCAGCCATCAACTAAGGGAAGGTGAAGAAATGTGATAGGCCATACATATAGAATCTACCATTTGCTTTTTTCAACCCAGAGAATTATTTTTGTGTGCAGTATCTAAGCTTCTGAATATGTAACCTGGGGCTTCTGGCACCTTTAGTCCCATTCATGTTATGTATGAAATGCGTGCCAAAGCACACTGTGCACTCCGGTACCACTCACTTCGTATCGCCAACCATGCTTGTTCCTTTTCTCTTTTTTGTGATCCTTTTATTGTGGTAGTTATTTTATACCAAGTTATCCATCCAACAAATGTTTTAGGGTCAACCTTAGCTTGCCCATAAACCACAGTGACTGAAAGATTAAACTCCTAAATCTGTTTCCAGGCAGTGTCTATTAAACAGCAAAAAACAATCAGATTTTAGCATTTCATTTCCTTGTAAAATGGCTGAACTAAATTAAGACCTTGCTTCCCATTTATATTCTTTATAGTGAAAACTATGAGAATATACCTATATATAACACCATTTATAAATAATGATAGCTAAAAGTCTATTGTTTCCAGAAATTTAAACAATTCAGAAAAGTTTCTTTTGCAGAGATGCAAAGCATCTCAATTAAGTAACAAATGCCTTAAATTCCATTGAGTAAACTTTTAGAATGAAGTGGAATTGTCATTTCACCCAAGCCTAACACAATAGCCTTATGCTCTTGTGTGCTCTGTCTTTGCTTCTCGTGTTTCAAGTCTTTACTTTGGGATCAGCACAGCAAAGTGCAACTTACCAAATGGTTTAATGACTGGTTAATTCTTTCTTCTCCCAATGGAAGAGCAGTAGCCACAAAACAGACTGCTGGCTTTATGATCTTAAACATGAACTTTTACATATATGGGTTTATTATCATTTGGTGGGTATATAACTAAGCAAATCAATGAACTTGTTTTTTTTTACAGTTTAATTTGGTCCTGTGAATGTTTTAAGTCTTTATTATCCCTTTTGCATTAATTCACTCTTTTCTAACCACCTTTTAAGCTTTCATTTTTAACACTACTATACATCAAGTCTTTGAAATCAGTGATCCATTCATTTGTTATTTAACTCTAAAGGATTTGACACTTCTTGCCTTAATACTTTTAAAAAACCACACACACAAAACTCTGTAACTGATATAGTAGGCCAAAAGTTTCATCCTATTTTGTGGTTTACCCATCTGATCTCTGTAATTATAGTCTGTCATCTAAAATATACTATTTGAATCTAATTTTTACATTTCAAAAATTATCTTCAGTAGTAACTATATTTTCTGTGAAGTTATTTCTGAGAATGTTATTTTTCAGAATGTGAGAATATATATGTATATTTATAATCTTGTGAGTTAAAAGTCTGTTTTATGATACCTTATGTATATACCTTTAAAAAAATTTGTATAATTTTGTGATAATGTAGTTCCCAAAAAAATTTATTGAAAAAGCATATGTCAATAGTAAATGAGAGCACTGTAAGGACTTGTTCCTATTTTTCACACTTGCCATTCCAGCTGTCCCCACCCTCCATACCCACCCACTCATCCTGCCACAGAAGGAAAGGAAACTGGGAAACTTTACCAAAGCAGCTTTTAGCCCGAGAGGCCTGTATTGTCATGCTTTTCAAACTAAATTTGCTTAAAAATTAAAAAGCAGAATTGAATGACTATTTTAAGCCGCCTCAGTAATTTTGGCCACTCCTGTTTTCATGGTGGATTACGAGAACATTATATAATCTTTGGGAAAAGTGAAAGCAGCAAATTCAACTTTTAGAATGAGACTTGCCTCACTTATCTCTCTATACACCTACCAACCATGTAGCCCTAAACTGTAGTACCATTACTAACAATGATGTCACATTATGAATGCTGATACTTAAAACAGCAGTGTACAAATATGCCTCAAATGTTTTAATAGAATTTAGCCTTCCCTTAAACTGTCTTTTCATAGTAAAAACAAAACAACAAAAAAAACACCCACCCAACGTTAAAACCACTTAAGAAACTTACAAACTTGAAAAATCAGACACTTCAGATAGGCAATAAACTTCATATTATGAAAGCAATATATTCCAAGTTTCAAAGATTTGACAAGTTCTGTAGAATATCTTTCATCAGTAGATGGAAACTTTCAAACTGCATGATCTTCTGCCTGGCAGGACTGGGTGTCATTCACTGAACAAACAGAACCAAAATTTTTTTTAATTATTTGCTTTGCATCCATATATACTATATGCCTTAGCTAAAAAGTTGATTTTTAGACAAGGAATATTTGGTCGTAAGTTTGTTGTATCATATTTTTAAAAATATATACATAGATAAACGATAATAACATATGTAATTAAATTTATATGCCACACTAACAATATTCTGAAACTTCCTTTCAATATTTTACAATTGCTAATATCTAAGAATATTAAGCAGTATATATACACAAACCCCTGCTAGCCTTAGTATATGCTTGTACAGTATATGATCATAAGTTAAAAAAAAAAAATGAAATGTGATCTGGAGATGATCTAAGTAAAAAAAGGTAATCACTGGATAAAACACAGTTTGGTCCATGTAGTAATAAATTAATTTTACAATGGTCCTTTGGCAAAATAAACAGCGAAGAAAAAAAAAAGTGACAGTTTCCCAAAACTTTATATGCTTATAAATTAAGAAACTACATATTAATAAAGAATTAGAAGTGACACTAGAAAAATTTATTTTAATCTTTACCTGGTTTGAGGTCGAATCCATTTCAAGGCATGTCGTGGTGGTACAGTGATGGTGGGATGGTAAAACGTGCAATCCGGTCTTGTACACTGAGTGTTAAACCTACAGTGCTAAGTAGATAACAAGAGGTTTAGCAACAGCCGCAAGGCTAGAACTAGTAGAACTAGTAAACAATCAGATGACAATAACCGCTCCACCCTCACCATTAACAGGGTAAGAGACCTGGTCTGTAATGTCCATTTTAACACTACTGAAGCCTTGAAAAAGGAACGTCCCCTTGAAAGACAAAAATCCTAGCAAAGAGTAACAGCAAGTGGAATTTCAAAAGGAAGCTTAGCATACAATATGAACTTCTAATCAATGCAGTAATCATCCCTTATTACCCTCCACTGAGTAGCCTCATCTATACCCAGGTACAGCTGGGGCAAGTGAAAGGTCTTTCATAGGTCTTTAGGCTGTTAGTGCAAAAAGGAGATCATTCACTCAGAGCAACTATGCAGCTGGAGATACACCGATTATTCTTTAGCACACAGACAATTAAAAGCATCAGTACAGTTTGAAGGTATTAAGTAGTACCTACTGGATATTTCATCATCTCAGTTCTGGCGTGAACCAAACCACCCACCCAACCACCCACCCACATGTGCAGGAACAGAAGAGTAGAAAAGTATAACTAGTAAAGATGCGCCTCTCTCCCATGAGTGCTTAGATGCTGACACATTAAATAGTTTCAAACTTGGCCTAAGGGGCCAGAGGCTCAATGACAACTAAGGAACAAGGTCTTAAAGACCACAAAATTAACTCTGACAAAAAAAGAAGGTTAAGTTGGGGAGGGGGGTAGGAAAAGCAAGCAAGATCTTTAATTTGCTGATGACTTTCCACATCTCAGAATGGAGAAGTTACCACTAAATTGGTTTTTAAGAAAATAGAAGTTCTTACTTTTGGATGATAGAAGGGACATTCCATTTTCTTACATGCTGGGAAGTAACGGCAGAGCTGACTACTAGAAAGTGGTGTTGCTGTTGCAACTGCTAACAAAAATAAGAACAAAGATTGATTGAATCTGTTTGACAAAATAATTTTTAATGCAGTCTACTGATGTTTTTATGGAAGTGAGAACTATTTTGAAGTTACAATAGTAAGGTTTATATATATTCATTAGTGAAGATAAAATACTTAAGAATAGGATGGCACACTTGCTTTTTAAACACTGGTTAGATTAACTGATCCTGTCAAAATTATTTCTAAAACTTTTTTTTTTTTCAGCTCATTATGGGGGTGCAAAAGTTCAGGTCATATATATTGCCCATGCCCCCCCAACCCCCCGAGTCTGAGCTTCAAGCGTGTCCATTCCCTAGACAGTGCACATCGCACTCATCATGTAGGTATGCACCCATCCCCTCCCCCCACCCCCACCCTCCCCAGTCAGAACTTCAAGCGTGTCCATTCCCCAGGCAGTGCACATCATCGCACTCATCAAGTAGGTATGCACCCATCCCTTCCCCCCAGCCCCCACCTCTGTCCGATACCCAATTGGTGTTATTCCCAAATGTGCACTCAGGGAAACCAGTTTGCTGGTGAGTACATGTGCTGCTTATGTTTACAGTCATAAAATGTCATTTCCTATTTTTTACCCAAATGTAGTAGTGCACTAAAAGTCACTAACCTGGTTTTGGAGGCAGTACTGGAATTCTTCTACTCATATGAGTAAAAGGACAATCTGGTTTAGTACACTTTGCATCATATTTACAATTTGGGTGAACAAACAAACATTTTTCAGCAAATTTACAATTGGGGAAGGCTCTACAAAACAAAAAAAGCATATTATTCATATTTGATCTTCTCAATGCATTATTAGTTTTTTGTAGAGGGCTTCCTTATCTCTACTACTACCTACCTTACTTATCGCTACTTGTTTTGAGAAATGCATATAAAAATAAAGGATACAGTACTCTATTTTAAAGGCAGGCAGATATCAAAATACGACACACACATCTATTCCAAAGCTTGAGGTAACATGGGTTTTTGACTCAAGCCAAGCCACCACGAAAGGCAGAAGCTTATTTTGCAATAAGAATCACACCACTTACTCTGTAAGTAAGGTCTCTATTTTCTGCACTAATTTCAAAACACTAAGCATATCCTACAGGCAAGGCACTGTGCTACAAAGACTCATTCCATGGTCTCCTTAAATGTATAACCATATAATTCCCATATCAAAATTTCCTTAAAGAAGTTAAAATATTACTCCTACTTTTATCTGTGCAAAAAAGAAAAAAAGTTCAAACATGGAGAGAGATTCCATCTATAGGACACAGACACATAAAAATTCTAAAAGCCATCTCAGAAAACATTACACTGAAGAAAAAGTTAACCGAAGTCCAAAATGTTTTATTACCTGGAACTTTTTCCCCAACTCCTCCAAGTCTGTGTATGTGCATGAACAAAATGCATACAAATTGGGGCAGTTATCATATACCCATCTCCTATAAATGTACAGAATTCTCAACCCAGGTATCAGGAAATCACAGGTCTGAAGCACAAAGAAGGCTCCTCCCCCAACAGACACAAATCCTCAGAAGTTTGCTGCTCTTGGGGGGAGGGGAGGCCATAGTAAGTGTCACTGAATTTAGTTATAAAACTCAAACTTGTCCACAGAGAAGAAAAAACAAAATAAGCCATAAGATACAGACATGAAAGTGAAAACCAGAATCTGTGTGATGCTACTCACTTGCAAGGGGAGATGGGATGATGGTAAGCACACTCATCCCCATTTTTACAAGCAGGCCAGTACTTGCAGCGCTCCAAAAGCTTTTCTGGTTTCTGTGCCACACTCAGTTCACTCATCTCAGCTACAAAAAGAAAGGAATTAAAGTATCTCATTAATTATGATCAATTCAGTACATGGCACCTTCAACAGACTTCCCTCAAACCTCAGTCTCAAAATCTTCTGCTAAGTTTACAGCCATATAAAATAAGCAAGCCCAAACAGTCTGACCAACACTGACAACAGAATCCTATGAAAGATTACCAGGAAGGAGACTACAGTTCTCACTGTGAAAAGGAAAGTGGACGGGGCAAAGTTTTCACGAGGAATTCTAATTCCCAATATTATTTCAGAACTGAATTAAATATAAAAGAGAGGGAAACAATAAAATTAAATGGAAACTGAAAACACAAATAGGGTGATAAGGAAATGTGAACTAATTCTCATATTCAGCAAGATTATGAGTAGCAGAACTCACAAGTGTTCCCACTTGCTGACTATAATTCAGTTTTCTAAGTGCAGGTGCTAAACTCACAGCAATGTCTAGGAAAACACTTTTGCCTACAATGGGTCACAAATGCCATTACCTGTAGGGGGGAAGATAGTTCACCTAACAGGGTAAGACTGGCTGAGTTGCAGAAAGGGACAGGTGGGGGACAGCAACCTGGAAAGCACAGCGCACACCCACTCACACCACTCACTGTGTCACATCCAATTACATCAACTATGACACAGGAAAGTGGTACCTGTGTGTGTTGCCAGATTATCTCTTTTCAGTAAGCCAAAAAACTGCCTTCTCATATGACATCTACATTTTCAATGTTGGCAACTAATTCAAATTTAGAACACTGAATAAAACATGGGCCATAATCAGCTGCCAATTTCTGGCCCGAGACACCCCAGCCAAAAAACCCCCCAGCACCATGGGTGTTTATATAATGGTTCACACGCGTGTTTATGACAGCAAATAGCACTTCAACTATATTCTTCTAGTCCTCTTGCCTGGGGTCAGGTAGTTCAAATCTGGCTCTGCAACTTAGTAGCTTAGCTAGATACTTCCGGCAAGTATTACCTAACCTCTCTGTGCACTTCAGTTTCCTCACCTACACAAAGACAAAACAATGTCTTTCTTAGAGTCTGATGATTACATGGAAAGAAGAATGAAACACAACCAACGCTGGCCAGACACAGCGGCTCATGCCTCTAATCCCAGTGCTTTGGGAGGCCAAGGCAGGGGGATCACTTGAGGTCAGAAGCTGGCAACCAGCCTGGGCAATATAGTGAGACCCTGTATTTATAAGAAAAATTAGCACATGCCTGTAGTCCTAACTACTCAGGAGACTGAGGCGGGAGGATCACCCAAGAGTTTCAGGCTGCAGTGAGCCATGACTGTGCCACTACACTCCAGCCTGAGTGACAGAGCAAGACCCTATCTCTTAAGGAAAAAAGCAAAAACAAAAACAGGCAACAACCAATCATCACCTAACAGCAGCAGCAGCTAGTACTATGAGTACTTACTGTTCTAGTGACCCAACTTCTATCATCATTACAGGAGAACAAGGCAGACAAATCCGGTCACATAGCCCAGGTAGGGGCATCATCAAAGAGCTATTGTTTTTTTTTTTGTTTTTTTTTTTTGTTTTTTTTTTTTTGAGACAGAGTCTCACTCTGTTGCCCAGGCTAGAGTGAGTGCCGTGGCGTTAGCCTAGCTCACAGCAACCTCAAACTCCTGAGCTCAAGCGATCCTCCTGTCTCAGCCTCCCGAGTAGCTGGGACTACAGGCATGCGCCACCATGCCCGGCTTATTTTTTCTATATATATTTTTAGCTGTCCATATAATTTCTTTCTATTTTTAGTAGAGGTGGGGTCTCGCTCTTGCTCAGGCTGGTCTCGAACTCCTGAGCTCAAACGATCCGCCCACCTCGGCCTCCCAGAGTGCTAGGATTACAGGCGTGAGCCACCGCGCCCGGCCTGAGCTATTGTGACTATGCCTGATACATACATTTTTCTATGCTACTTAAAAATAATAAATTATTATTTTAGCTCTAAGATATATAAGTATCCTCAGTTCCAAAGAAAATCTGATAGGACTGGAATGGGTTTTCCTGACTTTTAAATCTTTTTTGTGTCATCCCTGCAGAGAAAATGCCTTGCCCTCCTCCTATATAACATACATTGGACTAGGGTATACGCACGGGAACCCAGTACAAATGAGACTGAGAGAAGCCCAGTTGGAAAATGGAATAAAGTAGCAAGGTACTCAAGAGCAATATTAAAGAATTTAACACTTTAAAAAGAAACTTTACCTTCCTGGTAGAAATATTCGGTCATACACACAAAAGCCATGCCTCTGGTTTTCCCCAACTGACATTTACCTCATAAGCTATAAAAACTTTTCCTTTAGTTTTAAAGAGGCAAATTTACTTTTCATTGAAAGCTGTAAAATCTGTGTTGCCATATAATGTGTATGTGCCGGGGCAGCGGCAGCTTGAAACAGATGTTGCTGTTGTTGTGTCCTTGAAATAACCCTCCAAAAACCAACCAAAAGCAATTACAAAGTTTCAAACTCCCTGCCTGGAGGGTAAAAGGTATAAAAGCCAGAGACTCCTGGTGACTGTTAGGTAGCAGTCTCTCCAGCCACACTCATGTCCTAATATTACAAACGCTTCACCCTTGAGCAGCAGTGAAACATTGAGAGTCCCCAGTCAAAGCAAAGGGATAGAGGCTCACACTCATCACAACTGTCTCCACAGTGGCCCCGGCAGTTGTGTGACCTCGGCAAGAATTTTTACTAACTTGTTATTTATAGAGTCTAACACGGATATCTACATTTAAACGAAATTAGATCCTAACAGACCAAATTATTAAGCTATCAAATTGAAAACCAAGAATAGTGAAAACCACAAGAATTTTCTTATTTTAGACAAAATATACAAGGCCAAGAAATCTGCACTGCCTGACTCCTGCAGTTCTTCCCTCGTTACTAGTTGTAAACGTTTCTTCCTGTTGATCGGGTGAGATTTTCAACTCTCCCCGCTCATTAGAACTATGACACTATTTCACGGCAGGAAAAGCACTCAGGTTAAAGCTAACAGTGCTTGCTCTTCACCAACTCTTGATCTCCCCCTAAAGTCTGTTATATTTTTAGTGACTGAAAAAGATACTCAATACATGTTCATATCTCTGCCAAGAGGAGGATTACATGGAAAAAATTTCAAAATCCATTACTGTTTTTCTTTGAATCTGTTCATTTATAAGATTCAGTAATTATCTACCCTGCCAATGAAGATGTGTTTCTAAAAATTTTATCAGATATGAGAAGCGTAATTACCATTCTCTGTCGTGAATGAAGATGACAGTCAGTGGTGGTGCAGGTGCCACTGATACCCAACAAGAGAGGCAGCGGAGGTAAGAAACATCACCTGCCTAAAAGCACGGCGCTATCTGAATCGCGTTCACGTGAGTTCTGCTAAGCATTACTCTTCAGTGTTAAGTACAAGGTTTTTTCCTACACTCCCAAGAAGTATCTCGACAGATTAGGTGAGAAAGTCCTTTCAAAGAAACTTCACTGAGATAGAAAGAGCATCAAAACCCAAATTCGCTTTTCTCTCATGTTAATTATATGAGACTATTGCTAGTATAAGGTGAAAGTAACATAGTTTCTAGAGAAAAAAAGGTAAAACAAGGCATCAAGAATGATGGTTCACCCTTTAACAAGCATAATTAAGAGGCACTGTTAGGTTCCATGGCTGAACTCCATTTTAGGACTGGAATAACAGCCCACCTATGAAACATACCCAAAAGTAACAGGCTGAAATTTAACTGGTGCTTTTGTCTAGAAGAAAAAAGGCCACTCACTGTTGAACATAAATAAAAGCAAGGCCTCTAACCAACATTCATTCAAGGTAGAGAAACAAGTCAAAGATTCCCTTCACAACAACAGCACACCCTGGGAAGGGGAAATCTGAGCTCTCAACACACCGTTGGAAAAGCTACCATTTGGGTCCTCAAGCTGCCTGCTCAGCAACTGCAGCTGCTGTGGGTGGAGGAGACCTCTGAGTCCCTTGTTTGAGGCTGCAGTTTGGTTTACAGGTTTCATTCCTTCAAAGCACATGTCCTCCTCTTGATCTGACATGTATCCTGGGGGGCTGGGGACACCATCCAGCGTCACTATAAACTTGGGACTTGCAGGTTTATCTGGTTGTACAAGATCTCTGCCAGACAGATAAAAAATACCATAGAATTAGGGAAACAAACACAAAATGCTAAGCCTCCTAAAGTGATCTTCAGTAGAACTATCACTCCCTTGCTTTGCGTTTGCTTCAATAAAAAAGATTCGGTAGGACTTCCAGGTACAGCATTAGTGTGTTCCTGCTAACACACTATAGCCACGATCAGTCACTGTGGCATCATCAACAGTGACCCTCCAGTCTGTACTTACTAAGGACAATCTCCCCTCAACCCTGACCCCATTGTCCATTTGATCCTCATAGGGTCAACATGGAAATAAACCAAAAAATTAGCATTGATGCTCAGAACACAAGGGCCAGCAGTTTTACATTTACACTAATTTTATTGTCTATACATTTGTTCCTTTATAGAACACATAGTCCGTTTTCTAAGGGAAGAATCTCCCAAACCTGTCTTATTCTCTTCAGAGAGATTTCCAGACTATGGTCACCCGGCTTTTAAAATTTCATTTCCTGGATGTGCATAAAGACAAGAATCTTATCAATGGAGTTAAATTGTACACTGAGTTTTTATTTGAAGGTTAATGGATTTCTGAGTAAGAAAGATGAACTGGAATTTTTTAAAACTGAATCTGGCTAACTAGTCATGGGCTGACCACTGAATGAGTAAAAGCACTCTGTATCGGGCTGGGGCGGGAAAGGAGGGAAGCTGGGGACTAACCTGCATTATCTAATCACACAAAGTAGCTACACAAGAAAAAGAAACCATCTACCGTGTCTGCATAAGGTGTCCTGAAAGTACCCGAAGGGAATCTGCAGTCTTCATCCCCGACTCTTGGGTTGGTGCCACTACTACTTCCTCAGACAGCTTTGGCTTCTTCAGAATAAATGATCTTGTGTCTGCATGGACCATGGATTCCATGTCATAGTAATCTGAGCCAAAAAAATTGGCCACAAATGTTTACTTTTGAATATACCTTGCATTCCCAACATCACACATGTGAGAAGAATGTCAGTCTTTTATATATTCATCATTATTGTCAAAGGAAAATCACAACTGGTTCTACTCAGGAATAGGGATGTAATGCTATTCCAAACATTTTTCCAAAGAACTCAAGGAGTCCTTTCTTCATAGAGCACATTACAAATGATTCTAATTAACACTCCCTGCCTACAGTAGAGAAACGTTCTCATGTGAGGCGTCTTATGGGATATTAACAACATGCCCTCTTAAAGTACAACAGGCTTTTCTAAAAACATGGAGAATTCAAGAGCCCTAAAAGCTCCCAAGAATTATGATGTACACGAACTGCTTACCTACTTTTCTAAAATCTGTTTTGTTCATTTTACACAGTACCACTTACAGAGAAGAACATGTCCTGATAAAAGGAATTCTCAAGTGACATAATTCCTACCTGGTTATAGACAGAGGATATTTTAAAGGGGAATTTTAAGATGAATGGGCATTTTTTAATATACAGCAAGAAAAACACTAAACTTCAATACAAATAACCACAAGCTCACATCATCTACAATATTCTTCTTAAGACTATTTTATAAAATATGCCAAGACCTGCCGCTGAGAATGGATACGGCTGACCTGTCAATATGCCGCAACTGACTCAAGTTAATGCACTACCTTTAAAGCTAAGCGTTAAATAATAGAAACCAAAATTCACAGGATATTCATTCATGTTCATTCACTGAACAAATATTTACTAAACAATGAAGAGAACTAAGCATACAAAGAAAAAAAAGACGCATACACAATTCCAGAACAGCACAACCCAAAAGGTGATCCAAAAGGGGTATAAACAAAGCAACACGCTAGCTGGGGAATCAAGGAAAAGCTTACCCAGGGTGAACATTTGAAGCAGGCATTAAAGGGATGAGCAGGAATAAACTAGGGGACAGAGAGAGTTGGAGGGTAAATAGAACCCTTCAGGCAGAGAGAAACACATGGACAAAGGCAGGGGCTTTCATAAGGCCTGGGGCATTTGAGAGATGAGAAACGGGTGTGGCTGGAAAGGGGTGTGAGGTAAGTGGCGAGGAAGGCTGAAGCATATGATAAAGAATCTTGTATGTCTCAGTGACCTTGGATTCTGGTCTAGAAGTAGTAAGAAATCAACAAAGGTTCCTAAGTAAGGAAGTGACCTGAGCAAATCAGTTTTTGGAAAAACAGTGTTAAGGACTGGAGTCCTAGATCTTAGTTAAGAGGCTGTTACCCAGGAGAGATGGTGAGCTTCTAAATTAAAGGACTCCCCACCTTGCCCTATTCTAATGTACATGGGAGGGAGAGAAGACACACTGCACACTCCCTGGCGGAGCTCCACAGTAGCTGCACTTTGCAATCACCAACCCAGGAAGGGGCAGGCCCACCTTCCCCAGCAAAGGTGCACAGATGGGAAAGGGAGACAGACGTGGAGAAAGCAGAGATTGGAAACACAGAAAAGGAGAAAGAGCACAGTTAAAAAGAGGGCAAAGATAAATTCCAATGTTCAATTTATACAGTGTGAAGTCTTTGTGGGGCTGCTGTGTTTAGAACAAAGCTGTAAAGTCAGATTTGACCCTCAGGAGGGGGAGAGAAATGAGAAGCAGAGTCAAAACTGAAGGTGAAATAAGAGTGTTTAATTATACATACTCAGGGCTGTCGTCTCTCACTGAATCCTCACCCAAAGCCTAAGAAGTAGAGTTTTCCTCCCATGTTATAGATGACCAATTTATAGTTTCAAGTTCTTAAATGATCACTGAGGTCTCATGGCTAGCAAAAGTGAAGCCCAAAATTTTGGCCCTAAGGCTGCTGCATTCCTTTCCACCAACCTGCACTTTCTCAGGACAAATGGTTTTAATAGTTAACACCTTGGGAGAATACAGAAGAGATGAAAATAATGCTGAGGGCAGGACACAGGGTCAAGTTAACATTTTAAGAGGCAGAGGAGGTGACAAGCTGATAAAGGAGAATGAGAAGACTAAAGAGAGAGTGAAGTCCTGGAAGCCAGAGGACCACAGAGTGAAGAAAACATGGGAACACAAGTGTCACATGCTCACAGGTTGGGCAAGTGTGCACTGAAAACAGAGCTTTCCATTCTACAGAGCTGCTGGTCACCTCTGCAAGCTTGAGCAACCTGAGTCACATGGATGGCAGACAGGAGAGTGAGTAACATCTTCTGGGTGGAGACCACAGGCTGAATCCACGCCTTTATTTTTTGTTCCATCCTGAAAGCCCGTTAAAAATATCAAAAAGTGTTCGGTTTTTCTTTTTCTCTTTTTTTAAAATAAAAGCATAAACCCATAAAGGAAGTAACTGTAGGAGAGACAGTCACATTTTGAAAGTGGAAAAGAGATGAGTACGGGCCGGGCACGGTGGCTCATGCCTGTAATCCTAGCACTCTGGGATTCCGAGGCGGAAGGATCGCTCAAGGTCTGGAGTTCAAGACCAGCCTGAGCAAGAGCGAGACCCCCGTCTCTACTAAAAATAGAAAGAAATTATCTGGCCAACTAAAACTATATATAGAAAAAAATTAGCCGGGCATGGTGGCATATGCCTGTAGTCCCAGCTACTTGGGAGGCTGAGGCAGAAGGATCGCTTAAGCCCAGGAGTTTGAGGTTGCTGTGAGCTAGGCTGACGCCAGGGCACTCACTCTAGCCTAGGCAACAGAGAGAGACTCTGTCTCAAAAAAAAAAAAAAAAAAAAAGAGATGAGTAGGAACTAACTCAGTAGATATCTGCAAAAGCTAAATTCTAAGCCAATAATGAAGCAATAAAATTTAGATCTAAATTCTCCAAAGGCTGAGAAATTGCCAGCAAAGGGAACCTTGGGAAGAAATGGCAGAGAAGACAAAGCAAAAAAGAGGTGTGTTAGAGTGTCCATTTAAGGGGCAATTAGTTCTTCCTAAACTCTATTTGTCTGTTTTGTTTTGGTCCTCACCACGCCTATTCCCGGTCCCTCTGCACTGTAGACACGCAGGATGCCTGGAGATGGGCTTTCCTGCTGACTATTGCTGGAGAGGCTATGGATGAAGCATCACGATCTCTGTTGGAAAGACACTAAAACAAAATAACCTAAATATATACTTTTAAACTTTTTTTTAAAGACAGATTTCCTGATAACTTTTACCCATTTCATACATTCTCCCTTGGAGGAAATGGAGCTTTAGACTCTTGAGAAGAACACAGGCTCTGTGGACCAAGGGATGCCAGCCATACTGAAAGAAGTACTGTACTGAAAATGGGGGGGGGGGTGTTAAGGAAGCGTCACATGATAATTAACGTTGAGGTGCTTCCCCCAGTCCCCAGTCTTCTTTCCCCACTTAGCACCCAGAACTCTGGCAAGCAGGCTATTACTTGAAAAATCTTTCTTTGGAGAAGGTGACCAACCTGAGAGAAAGGCCTAAAGGTACTGACACATCAAGTGCCCCCAAACCAGACAGGGAGGACAAAGCACTCTCCACCACGGGATCTACACTCAAATATGAAATCAAAAGCCCACCATCCCCCAATTCATGAACCCACAAAACCAATGAGCTTTTTAGTGCCCCACTCTTATATATAAGACAACCAAGGATCCCCAAACATCTGAGGAAAACCTCCAGCATAAAAGACAGTCAAAACAAACAACTTGGCGAAAACAAGACCACGAAGCGGGAGGGGAATGTCAAAACAGCCTTTAATATCCTCAGAGAAATAAGAAAAAGTATTGCATACACGAAACATGATCAGTATGTTAAAAGAAGTAAATGGGATATGCAGAAAGAAAAGCGCTCTTAGAAATGAAGATGTGACAGGAGGTAAGTTAAAGACTGTTGTCGTAAGCCTCAAAGAACTACTTGAGGCTTCACACTGTGAGTGTGCCATGGATAAAAAGAAAAACTAAAGGAAACAGAACAGAAAGAATGCATAAGAGCTGAGGAAGTAGACATGACATACAGACCTGGGCTACAGGAACTTTTTGAAAGAAAATACTCTTATGTAGAAAGCAGGATGGAATGTTGGGAGATGAGAGGCAGCATCAAGGATGGAGAATGTCTGAACACTTCCACGCAGAGGGAGAAGGCAGAGACTAAAGCTGAAGTATGACGACCCGATGACATTCATCAACTGGGTGGAATCTGGCATCTGGGTGGAGGCTAACCCTTAGAGAGGAAAAGCACATCTTTCTGAAACAGAAAACTGGGGGAAGCTCAGGGAATATAGTCACTCACTTAGGAATCCTGATGAAGGACAAAGAAAACTGAGGAAGAGGCTAATAGAAAGGGGTCAAGGGACCACAGCTTCCAACCAGGGGCAGACATAGGGGAAACACACAGAAAGAGAAAAGATGCTTTTGGGTACTAGTGGTTCCCTGCATTTACCCAGCAGTCATTCTGTGGGCACTAAACATGCACCTGGCAGGGGCTGGGCACCGAGGACAGAGAGATAACTAAGGCACCAGCCCCAGTCCTGAAGTAGCTTGTGTGCTATGTGTATGTGTAGGGGGGGTGGGGGGGGAGGAGGAGGGTGGACAGGTAAGATAGTCAGCAATTAAATAACTGTGGCTCTAGAACAACAAATCTAGGTGTAGCCCTGGTGAGAAGATTCTAAAGTGAAGTAAATGTGAGGATAAGATTGAACAGGCAAAACAAGATACTAAAGCAGCCTGGGGCGAAGGCAAAAGCTGTGTAGAGGCAGAGTAAGTGAGGGGCTCAAGCCATCCCTGACAGGAGAGTGAGCAGCCAGCGGGTACCAGGGACCCAGGTGGAATGGCATGATAGGAAGAAAATTTATGAATGAGGCAAAAATAAAAATACCGTATAACGTGAAGAAAATGTAGATCTTATCTCCTGGCCCTAAAATATTTTCACAGATCTAAATATGGTATGTTAGGGCAGGATCTAAGAGTTACAAGGTACATTAAATGATGGGTAAGGAATGGAAATGGAACTGAAAATTGCTAGATGACTGTGAAAATTTAAATATTACCAACCTTGACTGATCTGCAGAGTTTCTGCCATTACTGGGTCAATTTGCAGTCGGGATAATAATTGCCTCTGTTGAGTTCCTAGAACATAAATTTAAAAACTTCACTAAGCTTAAAATACTAACAATACCAGCGTGTTTTCTCAGAAATTCATCCTTCTGAGTTCTTAACTGAAAGTGTTACTTAAATCTTCAACAATGCAATTTAGTAATATTTACAGACCAAAGATATATCCTGTAAGACAAAAAGCTATACTCAGGGTTAAACCAAAAACTGCAATGTAGAACATTCCTGGTTCTCCCTCTGTGAGAAAGTCAGTTTTTTTTTGGATTGGAAGGTAAAAGCATGGAAAAGCCAGGGGGCTGCCTTGTGACCAGCAGCTCATGCCACAGCCAACTGCACGAAAACATGGTAAGCACCCCCTCCATCACCTGGGCTCTTATCATTACACCTCACCCCTCTGCCCCTCCATCACCTGGGCTCTTATCATTACACCTCACTCCTCTCTGCCCATAATCTTTGAAGGTAACAAAACCCATTGGAATTATAAAACAAAGCACTAGAGAATCCTCTGATCATGAAGTTCCTAAAAGACAAACAACAGGCTTGGATGGATGCAAAGAAAACAACAAACAAGTATGATACTCAGCTCAGCAATACAGGCCCTATGTCAGCAAAGCATGACAATAATTGTTTGGATCTCCCATAAGAAAGGATCACACCTGTAATCCCAGCACTTAGGGAAGCCGAGGTGGGAGGATCACTTGAGGCCAGGAGTTCGAGACCAGCCTGAGCAACATAGCGAGGTGCTGTCTCTACAAAAAATTAAAAAATTAGCCAGGTGTGGTGGTGCACAGTTGCAGTCCCAGCTACTTGGGAGGCTGAGGCAGGAGGATCACTTGAGCCCAGGAGTTTGAGGTTGCAGTGAGCTATGATGCACTGCACTCCAAGCCTGGGCAACAGAGTGAGATCCTGTCTTAAAAAAAAAAAAGAAAGAAAAAGTTGCTCAACTAGAGTATTTATTACTTCTTAAATAGGTTGATATTAATTTCTAATAATATTCCTAAAAGTCATACTGGACAAAACAATGACAAAGAGCTGATTTCCCCTATCTTCAATTTGATGGTAAGCTCCTTGAGAATGGAAGAATGTCATATTTCTCTGTACCTTCCCCTCCAATGCTTAGCAGCTATCAGGCACTCGCTCACTTACAACAAAGTGTTGCACTATGGCGTACAAAGGGATGTAATTAGTAGGGTTCCAAATACTGAAATATTAAGATGCTTACATGCTAACTTTTAGTACATCTCTTACAGATGGTTTCACTAGGACAGGCTTTGCTTCCTCGGTGCAAATATGTCAGTGGGCAATCTCTCACCAAGTACCAAGATTTCATCAAAAGGTATTTTTAAATTTTAAAAGCTATATTCAACTTGAAATTTTAACAGCTATTTTCCTTTAAAACATAAGTTGTATTTCATTACTCTTTAGCGTGTCCAAAAAAAAGTGAATTCCTTCCAAAATTATCATGGCAAAAACACAAATCCTGAGGAACAGACCTGCAACCCAGATGTCATTTAGGTCAAGTTGTATTCCTGTGGGACAGTTTGGGAAACTGAGATGTTACGGTTACAGAAAGAATGTTCTTCTAATGCAAACACCAGGTTCAAATACTACAACAGGTCTCTTTAACATAAATAGCAGATGAAAGAATTACACATTTTAAAATAATATCATGCAGACAGATACATACAAGAGGATCATTCTCTCATAGTTCAAGTTTTGCTTTATTTCTCTATACTTTTCAATACATTATTTTAGAAAGCTCTACTAAAGAGGATGAAATTCTGATAAATTATGGGCTTCTAAATTTAAATTATGTAGAGTCCAAATTTGTCATTAAATTAAGGTTTTTGAAAAATTCAAGTTCTCTATGACTTGCTCCCTCCGTATAAGAGTTACAGAGTTAAGATACGTAGGAAGACCTAGATCAAAGGATGAGTACCCTAAAAGACATTGTAGGTTTACCTTTCTCAACGTTTCTAAGGAAGCCAATTATTTTTACATCAGTATCCCTTGACTGTGATTCAAAATCTACTTCTTCTTGAAGATCTTCAAACTGTCTGTTGCATTCAGATGTTGATGTTGAATACTCATTCATTTTAACCTCCAAAGATGAAAGTTTTGCTTCATTCTGTGACACTCTAACATTTAGATCAAAAAGATTTGCTTCCACTGTCAAAATTGCTGCTTTCATTCCTTTAATTTCATTGATATCCGTTGATATCTTCCTTAAAAGGTGGGAAATATTGTCCAGCTCATTCAGTGAAGAGGAACTTGCTATAGAACCTACATCAACTGGCTCCGGCGAAAGGAAAATTGGTAGAGACGGTGATGGAAACCTCGAAGACATTTTCATAAAATTCTCTCTCCCTTAATATCTGGTAATTTTTCCTTCACAGCCCATTAAGTTGTTTCATCAAAAGTAAAAGCAATGATCAATGCTGCTACCGTAAGAAGTATTAAGAGTGAATAACATTTGATAACCTATAACTGAAAAGATAGCGTTGTACATTTCTAGAGTCAAATCAAAACTAAATTTAAAAATGCTAAACACACCAGACCAATTATGTCTTCACTACAACAAAGAAGCTGCGATATGTAGCCCCCGTATCCTGTGAGTCCTACTTATAACTGCTCCCCAAATAAACTCCATTATTACACACAAAACAATCCTGACTTCTGATTGGCTGAAAACAGACATGTGACATACAAAGAATTTTCTATTATTTACTTCATATGACAAGAACACTGAGGAGCTGCACCATAAACCAAGCAACAGTATCATTAAGAACTTTACATGTCAGTGATATGAATTAAATGCACATTTCCCCTTTCATCAATTAAACTATAACTTTCAAGCTTGAGATTACTTCTGAATTGTTCTATTGTATTTTGAGGTTCATTTCCCCTTGAAAATAGTATATGACAGTACTGGCATTTCCTCTACAGGGAGAGGGCTGGGAAGGTGATTAGACCTATAATCACAGACAATCTCGTTAAAAATGTATGTGGCAATAATGAAATTCAACCCCAGTAATATGCGAATTTAAGGTCTGAATTTAAGGATGGGGAAATGAGAACTCAGCCTTGGTTTGATACTTGGCCATTATTAACGTGATCTGAAATACGTTCTCCCATTCTGTGGGTTGTCTTTTTTCTTTTACGATAGTATCCTTTGAAACACGAAAGTTTTTATTTTTCACGAGGTCCAATTTATCTATTTTTTCTTTGCTTATGCTTTCAGTGTCATATCTAAGAAACCACTCCCTAATCCAAGGTCATGTAGATTTATACATATTTTTTTCCTAAGAATTTTTTGGTGTTAGTTCTTATATTTAGGTCTTTGATCCATTTTGAGTTAATTTTTATATATGGCATAAGGGTCCAACTTCATTCTTCTGCATGTAGATATACAGTTGTCCTGGCACTCTTTGTTGAAAAGACTATTCTTTCTCCATTAAACTGTCTTAGCACCCTCATCAAAAATCAATTAGTCATAAACAATATGGGTTCATTTCTAGACTTCAATTCTGTTCCACTGGTGTACATACCCATCCATATAACAGTACCACACCATCTTGATTATTACAGCTTTAAGGTAAGTTCTGAAATCAAGAAACATAACCCTTTCAACATTACTCTTTTTTAATAGCTTTGGCTATTCTGGATCCCTTTTTATTTCTATATAAATTTTAGGATCAGCTTGCCAATTTCTACAAAATAACAATCTTGGATTTCAATAGAAATTGAGTTGAATCTGTAGATCAATTTGGGGACTACTGTCATCTTAACAATATTAAAGTCTTCCCAACTGTTAATATGGAAGATCCTTCCATGGCTTTAGTTTGAGTAGAGCTGTTTTACTTTGGTTTGCTCCCCATGCAACAAATAAGCTGTGCAACACATAAGGATGCAAGTTGGTGGACACCACTCACCACGTCCTCTTCAAAAGAATTCTTAGAATTGTAGCGTTTGATTTCTTAGTCAAATAGATGTCACTGACAATAACAGAATAAAGAAAAAGCTAAGTGCTAGAGTTTATATAAGAATCTTTATTCATTTCTCCACTGCATCTATAAATTAATCTGATTCTTCCTAATTTTTAGACAGAAAACAATCTGTAAAATTGCAAAACAAGGGTTTAGATTCACATAGAATTTCTCCAAGAGCACCAGCTGACAGATGACATCTATAGTAATAACATTAAGAACAGCACATGCTCTGCGCCAAGCACCATCTGCAAATCAGTTAGTTCACTAGCAGCAAACAACCTCAATGAGAAAAGTAGGAAAGGGGTCTGACAGAGGCATCAAGGTACCTAAAAAGAGCACATTTGATACTTTCTGCATTGCCCACTGTGCCCAGTCCAACCTAAGCAAAGACTCTTCCAGGGATTCCAATGTAAATATCCATCCTCAGAGAAAGTTTACACACTTTAGTATGTACTCCTTATAATAACTTTGCCGTAAGTGCTACTGTTATTGCTTAATCTATAATCTATTCTTATAGATTAGGAAACTGGGGCAAACAAAGGTTAAGGTCAGCTAGGAAGGGGCAGGGCCTGGATTAACGCTTTAGATAGTCTGGCTCCAGGGTCCATATTTATGATCACTATGTTGTTATACCTCCACCCGTGATACATTAAGTGGAATAAAACATATAGCAGAGACCTCCATGTGGTGTAATTCCTATTTTACATGCCTATGTATGTGTGTATATAAATAATCATATAATTCCACTTTATACAACATGCTTCCCTCCGAGGAAGGCAGTGGGCAGAACAAAGGAGGGGGATCGTCCTCATTGTTTCTGACTGTAAATGTTCCTCTTTACTAAGAATCTTTCACAGTGTTTCTGTTCTAACATAATACAGAGATTGTGCATTTATAGTCTCTCCTGGAGAGTCTGTAATAACGAAGTAAAGAACTTTAAAAGGGTATAAATCTTAACATACAACAATGGTTTCCAAATTGAATTTCTAAATTATTCACTGGGGTGCAGGAAGAAAATACCAGAAAGACCATTGTAGTAGAAATACTTATATCTCTATCCTATCATTGTTGGTTTCTATTTTTATGTTATGTAAAGTACATACCAATAACAGTGCATGTATGTAAATAAAAAATATATTAATATAATTGTACACATTCAAAAATGATTATACAAAATATTATATGGTCAAAAATATGGAAATCATTGATCTAGAGATGGGGGGTTGGGAAGGGGATTATACCTGGTTAGATTTCAGTGATCTCTGGAAAATAAAAAATATACGGACAGGCCAGGCGCAGTGGCTCACGCCTGTAATGCTAACGCTCTGGGAGACGGAGAAAGAAGGATCACTTGAGCTCACGAGTTTCAGACCAGCCTGAGCAATAGGGAGACCCTGTCCCCACTAAAAATAGAAAACATCAGCCAGGCACAGTAGCATGTGCCTGTAGTCCCAGCTTCTTAGGAGGCTGAGGCAGGAGGATCACCTGAGCCCAGGAGTTTGCAGTTGCAGTGAGCTATGATGACACCACTGCCCTCTAGCCAGGGCACAGACCAAGACTCTATCTCAAAACAAACAAACACACACCATGGATAAATACTGGATGAAAGGCAGAGCAGAGAAAGCCATAAAGGAGCCCCTGGGAAAACTGCGGGTTAGCTATGACACATTTATTCAGGCAACAAGTATATTTACTGAGCTAATATTTACTGAGCTCTTACTATATGCCAGGCAGTCAGTAACAGCAGGAACCACACATACACTCCCGTTCAGTTTATATTCTGCTTGGAGGGAAAGGAGCTAGACCTCAAAAACCCCAAAATAAAGCAAAAACGTATGTTAAAATATAACATTTCATGTTGATATATAAAGATCTGAGTCTGGATAAAAATACCTAAGCTACAAAAACATAAAATATATTTTCAATGGAGGTGAGGGCTATGGAGAAAAGTAAAGCTTAAGGAGGGGGGCGGGTAGAGAGTACAGCAATGGAGCTGGGGAAGGCTTCACAGAGATCACATTTGAGTAAGTGATGTGGACATCTGGAAGAAAACATTCCAGGGAGAGGGCAAAAGCATCTCAGACACGCTCTTGTTCAAATGTCCTGAGAGAGAAGCATGCCAAGTGTGTCTGAGGAATAGCAAGGAGAACAGGGAGCCAGTGCAGAGCGAGGGAGAGGGTGGTAAGTGCTGAGACCAGGGAGCGTAATGAGGAACTACCAGAGGAGAGGTTCTGAGCAGGAGAGTGGTGTGATCTAATTTACAGTTTAAAAGGATCACTGTGCTATTGTGTGGGATAGACTGAAAGAAGTAAGCTTGAAAGCAGATAGACCTTGTAAGGATACTCTTCCAATAATCAAGGCAAGTCATGGACAGTGGCTTAGACTGGGAGGCAGAGGCAGCCGTGATGAACGGTGGTGAACTGTACAAATATTGTGAAGGCAGGCCGGGTGCGGTGGCTCACACCTGTAATCCTAGCACTCTGGGACGCCGAGGCGGGTGGATCGCTCAAGGTCAGGAGTTCGAGACCAGCCTGAGCAAGAGCGAGACCCCCGTCTCTACTAAAAATAGAAAGAAATTATCTGGCCAACTAAAATATATATAGAAAAAAATTAGCCGGGCATGGTGGTGCATGCCTGTAGTCCCAGCTATTCGGGAGGCCGAGGCGGTAGGATCGCTTAAGCCCAGGAGTTTGAGGTTGCTGTGAGCTAGGCTGACGCCATGGCACTCACTGTAGCCCGGGGAACAAAGCGAGACTCTGTCTCAAAAACAAAAAAAAACAAAACAAAAAACAAATATTGTGAAGGCAGAGCCTGACAGGTGGGAGGAGGGAAGGAAGGAGACTGTGGTAGGAAAAGAGAGGGAGGAAAGAAACAATGGTCCTAAGTTTGAAAGATAGAAGGCAGTTAAGTTTCTACCTTAGCAATGGGAAAGGCAGAGTTGCCATTAACTAAAATGAGGAAGACTTTTGGAAGAAAAGAGTGGAGAAAGAAATTCACTGGGTTTGAGACAAGTTTGAAATGATTATATACCCAAAAAGAAATGTAAAGTAAGCAATTGAACAGGAATTAAGAATTCAGGGATGAGGTCCAGGCTGGAGGAGATACAATGTGGGAGTCCACAGTGTAGAAATGATATATAAAGTCTTGAATTTGGGTGAAACAAAGGACCATCCATCCAACTGTGAGAGATTAGAGCAATGAGCAAAGACCAACAATGATATAAAGCAGAAAACAAGACTTGTGAATGGTATTGCTACAGACAGATATTTAAAAGACAAAATTAAACATTTGTTAAGCCCAAACACAGTGGCTCATGCCTGTAATCCCAGCACTTTGAGAGGCTGAGGTGGGAGGATTGCTTGAGGTCAGGAGTTCAAGACCAGCCTAGGCAACACAGCAAGACCATCTCTACAAAAAAATAAACCAATTAGCCAGGTATGGTGGCACATGCCTATAGTCCTAGCTACTGGGAACACTGAGGCAGGAGGATAGCTTGAGCCCAGGAGTTCCCAGGCTGCTGTGAGCTACAATGGCACCACCACTGCACTCTAGCCTGGGTGACAGAGCAAGAACCCACCTCTTAAGAAAAAAGAAGAAAAAAATTAACATAGGGTTCTTTCTTTAAAAACAAAACAAAACAAAACAAAACAACCTGAGCCAATTATCTGGGAGAATCCAGACAACTAGTGGAAATGTAAGCATACCAATCCACTCCCCCGGAAAGCTGCACCACAACTGCAAGGCCAATCACAGCTCCTTGTCTGCTTCATTTAAAGCTAAATCTTCCTGCAGAAAAACTTAGCCCACACCACAACTGTAGGTAAGCCTTTGTACCGCCTTTTATTTAACTAGGAACCACTTTCTGCAGACATCATTGAAAAAAATCCCACAAATGAAAGGGCAAGACAAAAAGTAAAACCTGACTCTGAAGGAAACAGGTGACTGAAAGAATTTCTTAAAAAGGAAAAATATCCCTCTAATTAGGATTTGCACACAAATTTGAGATATCCACAAAACAAGATGGAAAATGGAACAATGGTTTGTGGAAATTTCAAAATATGCTTGCCTACATTGAAATAAAGTTCAATAGGGAGAATGAAGATAAAGCCAAGGAAGTATTCAAGAGGTCAACAAGATCAAGTAAAAAATGAGGACACAAAAGGTAAGTAACAGATCAAAGTAGGAGCTGAGCATCCAACTAACAAAATTTCCAAAACAGTAAGAGTAAATTTTTAAAGAAAGAATGCAAGAGAATTTTCCACCATGAAGGACATGGATTTTCAAATTAAAAGGGTGCAGGAAGTATCCAGCCCAAAAGTAACTAGCATCTAGGCATATCACAGTGCAATTTCAGACACAAAGAACACAGAGAAAAATCCTAAAAATTTCCAGAGGAAAAAAACTCAGGTACTTTACAATGGAATAACAATCAGATGGGCAATCAACTTTTCAGCATAAACACTGGAAGCCTCAATCAAGATCATTATCTGCCTTCAAAGTTTTCAGGAAAATGATTTCAACTTCGAATTCCATGCCTAGCCAAAGTATCAATCAAGTACAAGGACAGTTTCAGATTTCCAAACATTCAGAAAATTTAACTCCCATAATCTTTTGTAAGAAGTTTCTTCATGATGTGATTACAAGACGGAAAAACACACTAAGCAGACAAAGTCGGATGTGGGAAATGTGGAGCAAACTTGGGAGAGGAGTATGTCCTAGGACGAGGCCTTGAAGCAGGCCTCGAGAGAGCAAGCACTCAGATTAGAAAAGGGGCCGGGCATGGTGGTGCATGCCTATAGTCCTAGTTTCCTGGGAGGCTGAGGCAGGAAGATAGCTTGTAGCTCAGGGGTTCGACGCCAGCCTGAGCACAGTGAGACCCCGTCTCTATAAAAAAATAAATAAATAACTAAATGAGAAAAAGAAAAATTAAAAAAATAAATAAAGAAAGAAGAAAAGGAGAAGAGGGGCTTCAGGAGGAAGGCACCTAAGAAAAAAGGGGAACCCAAATATTCAAAAGCAAAGAATAATAGACTTTTAGGCTGTGGTACAGGTAGGCAATGCAAGGAGGTAAAAACAAAAAAAAGGGAACCCAAGGGAAACATAAAACTGTTTAAGAGGGGAAAATATAAAACCTCTAAAAGAATTCCTACAAAAAAATAAAATGTCAATTTGGCTTTGTAATAAATATTTACTTAGTCTCAACTTTTAGAGTCAATCTACAAAGCCTTAACTAAAAACCAGAACAAAAATATGTGACCAACTTCAACAATACAAAAAGTATATGGGTAAGCGTATCCATGGAGCCAAATAAAAAAAGTACAGATGACAGAATGTAGGTGGGGCTAAGGAGGGAGATGTAAGAACTAAAGGCAGGGCACAATGGCTCATGTCTGTAACCCCAGCTACTTAGGAGGCCAAGGTAGGAGGACCATTTTGTGTACAAGAGTTCAAGGCTGCAATGAGCTACAATCGCACCACTACACTCCAGCCTGGGCAGCAGAGCGAGACTTCGCCTCTTGGGGAGCAAAAAAATAGAACTGAAGGACATAAATGTCCGTGTCTTTCAGAAGTCAAAATATACCAAAATCGGGGAGCCAAAATATACTGAAATATAGTTAATCAGACAAGAAATAGATATTTAGGTGTATTACTTAAAATTATAAAAGTAACCAAAAATGGACTCAAAACAGTGATGTTACTTTATGAGCTTGGAAGCAGGAAAGATCCTGTCAAATCATAGCAAGAAATCAACAGAGAGCATCTATAGTTGGTAAATGAAGAAATATTAGAATAAGCATATTACAGACATGGAAAAAATTAAAGGAAGGTATAAACAGAAGCATTTAAAAGTGGTGGCTTCTGGGGAGTGGGACTAATGTGTGGAGAAGAATAAAGCAAGGAATGTTGCTTTTAATTTTTAACCTTTTTATATTATTTTTCTAATCTATCAGCAGGTATTACATGGATTTGTATTTTCCAAATTTTCTATGGTGAGCAAATATTTCATAATGTAAAATATTTTATTTTAAATATGTCTTTTTCATACATTATACTAAACAGGAAAAATAAAAGAAAAACCACGCCTAGACACATTGTAGTGAAACTGCAGAACATCAAAGACAAAGAGAAGATCTTGAAAGCAGCCAGACAGAAAGGACAGATCACCTACAAAGGAATGACAGACAGTTAGAGTGACAGAAGTTCACTCAACAATGGAATCCAGAAGACAATGGAATAATATATTAAGGTGTTGAAGCAAATAAATAACTGTTGTTAACCTAGATTTTGGTGTCCAGCAAAGCTACTGCATAAGAACGCGAAGAAATAAAAACACTCATAGGTAAACAAACTCTTGGAACTGGTCTTTGAACAGATCAGTTCAAAGGAACTTCTAAAGAATTTACTTCAAAACTTTGGAAAATGATGATCCCCAAATAACACTCAGAGATGTAAGAATGAACAAAATAATAAATGTGTAGGTAAATCTGAACATAGTCTGGGTGTCTATTTTATGCATTAAAAAAAAAAGGTCAAACTGAACACTGGAAACATAATGTGTATCAGGAGGCTAAATACTGAAGCTCTTTACAGGTATTTGGAAGTCCTTTTATTGCTTGGGAATGAGGTCAGGATATTAACTTTTAGAATACTAAATTAAATTTGCACGGTAAAATTTCAGTGGTAACCACTAAAAGATTAGAAATAAAGGGTTTAAATTGTAAACTAGTTAGAAAAAAATATAGAGTGAGGGTGATCAACAATAACACTAGTAATTAACGAACCTTAAATAGGACAAAAAAGGAGAAAAAACAGAAAACCAGGCAAATACAAATCAGAATGATGAAAAACACTAGTCTAACTATATCAATAATTCTAACAAATGAAAATGGTCTAAACTCTCCAATAAAAGGCAAGTTCAGATTGGACTAAAAAACAAAAATCTATCTTCATGATATTTAAGAAAGATATATAGTTGAACAACTTGGGGGTTAGGGGTACCAATGTCCCACACAGTCAAAAATCTCCATTTAACTTTTGACTTTCCAAAAACTTTACTGCTACTGCCAGAGTAGCTACAGTGATGGCCTCACAAATTTCCTTTCCTTTTTTTTTTTTTTTAAACTATGGTACTTATACTAGATTCATTTATCTTGAAATTGTGGGCAACCACAGCTGCAGACCTCAATCTTTGGTACATAATAAGCAATAATTCAACTTTTTCTTATAATATTGTAACTTTTCTCTGCTTCTTGGGAGCACTTCTAGCATCACTAGTGGCACTTTCTATGGGCCCCATGGCGTTATTCAAGGTTTACGATACTGCGCTCACCACAGTGAAAAATACGCAAGAACTGTGAGATAACTTTTTACTGGAATGTGCTATTTATTGAGGAAACAAACTGCTCATGTGGAAATGATTAGTGTCACACAGCGTTTAAAGCAGGTACTCAAGACACTTGAGCTCATCAAACAGTAATGGAAGGTGCCTATGAAATTATTGCATAGGTATGTTATAGTAAATTTTATGCAGTTATGATTTAATACTGTGTCTTTACATTTGCTTACGTTTTCTCGACTGCAAATGGCACCATGTATGGTATGTGTGTAAGTTTTGATAAATTTTAACTTTTTATAATAGATGTTTGTATATTTTACAATAGCAAATGGTGACAGTAGCAGCTACATATACTTTATGCATTCATGACATACTTCTTTAATTTTTTAATATTTCTAGGCTACGCAGTTCGCCTGCAAGTTTTTTCAAATTATCACAAATCTCCAAAAACTTTTCCAATATATTTATTGAAAAAGATTCATATATAAATGGACCCAGGCAGTTCAAACCTGTGTGGTTCAAGGTTCAACTATCTATGCCTAAAGCAAAAGGAGAGAAAACTGAAAACAAAGGCATGGAAAACAGATATATAAAGCAATTACTAAGATAACGAAGACTTTAAAATAAAAGCATCCTTTGGTATAGAGGGTCACAGATCAAAACAAATGATTCAATTTGCAGGAAAGATATAACAATTTCAAATATGTATACACCTAGTATATAATAGCCTCAAAATACATAAAGCAAAAACTGATAAAATTAAGATAAATTTGTCATCACAATGGGCAATTTCAACACCCTCTCTCAATTTTTGCTAAGTAGACCAAAAACTCAGCAAGGTCAAGATTTGAGCAACGTAACAGTAGAGCTTTATTTACTAAATGAACGCAAAAATCTCAATCCTATAATACTTTCAGAGTCCACTTTCTTCCAAAATGCACATGGAAGATGTACAAAATTGTGCACTAAACAAGTATTAACAATTTTCAAAGGATATGCATTATAAAGGTCACATTATCTAACAATACAATTAAGTCAGGTGTCTATAATTAAAAAAAAGACAAAAACAAACAAAACCTCCATATACTATGTGTTAAAAACACTTTCAAATAACTCATGGGTCAAAGATGAAAATTATAATGGAAATAAAAGATCTTTTGATAATGAAATCATTATGTATCAAAACTTGTGATACACAATAAAACTGGCACTTCAAGAAAAATTTATACTTTAAATGCTTACATTTGAAAAGAAGACAGGCTAAAATATATTAGTAAGAAAAAATATGGAAGGACACTGAGCATTTTGGGAGGCCGAGGCTGGTGGATTGCTTAAAGACAGGAGTTCCAGACCAGCATGGTGAACATAGTAAGACCCTGTCTCTACAAAAAATTAAAAAATTAGCCAGGTGTGATGGTACACGCCTGTAGTCCCAGCTACTCGGGAGGCTGAGGCAGGGGGATTGCTTGAGCCCAGGAGTTTGAGGTTGTAGTAATTTATGTTGATGCCACTGCACTCTAGCCTGGGCAACAGAGGGAGACCCTGTCTCAAAACAAACAAACAACAAAAAAAGAGAGCAGAAATCAATGTAATAGAAAAAAAAAAAATACATCAAAAGAAGAATAATAAAGCCAGAATTCTTATTCTTTGAAAAGACTGTTCTTGCTGTCTTTAAAAAGACTGGCAAAATAAACTTCTGGTGGTGACAGATTGACCCAAGACAAAAAGAGAAAAAGCACCTATTTTATGAGGCGGGAATGCTAATAAGAGCAAAGATGCTGGAGACATGAGAGAACACTAACTGCTCCAACAGTGGGGAAAAGGATGTTAACGTCAGTTCATGCCAATGTATGTGCATATTTATATTTTAAAAACCTGTCACAGACTTAACTGTGAAACAGTGAAACAAGCACTTTCATAATGGTGACTTGCAGTGTGACTTTGCACTTGTGAACAAATCAGTCCAGTAATACTAAAAGTCCTCATCAGCAGAGGTACTTGATACCATTCCAATTTAGCCTTTTAGTTTTAGAACACAACAATACAGAAAACCACACAAAACCAAAACAAATATATAGTTTAATGTATTTTTATAAGGCAAAATACCCTTCTAACACCATCCAGGTCAAGAAACAGAATTTCGCCAGTCACTCCACAAGCCTCTCCATGTGCTCCATCTTAATCAGTTGCCTAGAGGTTCTCTGTGGTTTCATACACAAGTGTGCATCCCTAGACATTACAGCTTAACCTTGTCCCTTTTACTTAGTCTTCTTTCTAAGTCTTTTAATCTCAAATTCTCAGAATGTTTGACTTCGAGAGTGTCCCAGAGATTGTATTCTGCCTGTTGCACACTCATGGTGCAGCTCAACATATTCCTCTGGCCTCTCTACATCTGGCAAGCTGACTGTTAGATCGGAGACTTGAGAACTTAGGTTCAAATCTCTGGCAAGACTAAGGTAATGTTTTGTTCTTTCATCAGGAAGCACAAAACAACTGGTTTTGCCCTTTAAGAAAAAACAATCCTAATTCTACCACTTCAATCATTTTAAAACAAGATGCTTCTCTCATCTACTATTAGCAGGGGCTGGCAAATATTTTCTGTTTTAGGCTGTGCAAGCTGGCAAGCTGTTTCAACTATTCAACTGAGGTTGTAGCACAGCCATAGGTAACACATAAACGAAAGGGTGTGGTTTGGTTCCAATAAACTTTTATTTCCAAAAAGAGGTGCCAACTCCTGTAGTATTTGGTTACCCAGTGGTACAAGTACCTTCTTACAGAAAAAAAAACAGCATATTCTCAGGTGAGCGTTAATTAAAAAAAAAAAAAAAAAGACAAAATAAATGCTCAATTATTTTACTTACCCAGTTTTCAAGACAATGAATTAGTATCAGCTATCCTCCAGAAGGTGACCAATTAGAGTTCATTTGAAAAAATGTATTATTATGAACTAGTGAATTTAAACCTGTTTCATAGGCTTTTAACCCACAGGAATTCTCTCCCTTACTGAAGCTCAAATCATTCCATCTTTCACCAGTGGGAACCTAAGCTGGCTCCTGCATCCTTTCAACATGACTACCACACACTGATAGCTTCTTTGCTATCTGGGATGTTGAGACATTCCAGGATCATCTTAACATTTGCTGCCCTAAACATTTCTCAAGAAGCCTGGTTCACTAAATAGGAAGTATTCTAAGACCAAAATCTGGGAAAGAGGGATACTCAGTACTATGGGTTAGTCATTGTTTCTATGCCTTTCCAGTAGACAAAACTAGAGAAAAACATATTTATTTATAAAGTACAATGGTGAGTTCATAAAAATTTCCAATGCAAATTCAGGACAACAGGGTTTTACTTGTCTGAAGCTCATACTCCATTAGATTCCTTAAAAGTTCATGGGATTAACAGTCTCTGATTTCCTGCATATAGGTGACAGTTGGTGCCTTTTTGAAGGTCACTTTTGTTAGACATAAAATTCTTGGCTCACATTTTCTTTCCTATAGTACCCTAAATATGCCAGTCCATTTTCTTATGGCATAAAGTGATACTGTTGAAAAGTCTGATGATAATCTGCCTTTCTTTTTTTTTTCCCTTAGTCATGTGCTCTTTTTTCTTTTTGCCTAGATGCCCTAGCGATTTTTTTCTTTCTTCCTAAAATTCCATTAATTGTAGCATGTATCTTGGTGTTCATGGTTCTAGGTGAACATTCTCAGATATAGTGTAATCTGTCAGAAAAGTTTCAAATATATGTTTTTACTTCAAAAAACTTTTCTTGAAAGATGTTTGTTCTCTCATATTTTCTTCAGAGACTCCTTTTATAAATACATTGTGTATCTCTACTGCCCGTATTCAATATTTGCTACTTTCTCTTGAATTTTTTTTTATTTTTAAAATATTTTCCCCTTTTATCTTCAATTTCTCTGAAGATGTTTTATTAAGACATACTAATTGATTTCTTTAGTATTCATTTCTAAATAAATTTTCTTTTATTTCTAATCTTGTCACTGCATATCAAAGTTTTTCTAATTCTGTTTTATGTTGTTTTTTCATGCATTATATGATTTTCTTAACGTCTTCTAGCTCATCTTGAAATAACATATCTTCTTAGTATATCTTTGTGTGCTTTCCCTGAAACAATGCTATTTTGCCCATTATTTCCTTTTATCATTTAACTTGGTATGGGACTTGAGCTTGGTACTTTTCTGTTGTTCATTTTAGGGCACCCTCTTCTGTTGATTTTGTGATGTTAAAAAAAAGTGACGTACTGCTTTGAGATTTCCTAGTTCTGTTTTTCTCCCCCACTTTTATCTCATATTCTTTTTCCTTATCTGTATTGTCTGTTTCCCTGCTAAGTCTGATTCCACTCCAGGACTCTCATGTGGACTTCTGTCTTTGAAGGGAACCCTGGTGCAACCAGCTGGAGAGGAGACTCCCCAGCGCCCCTAGATCTTGAGGCTCACCTGCTACTATACTGTGCAAAATCCCTCCCAGTTTTACTTCTCAAATTGGCCCATTTGCACTTTCCAGTTAGTATCTACTGGCTGTTCTGGGGTTTTCTTGTTCTCAGGTCCATCATTTATCAAACAGTACATAATGCCGACATGGCAAATTGCACAATGCAGTCAAAAATTTTTTAAAGAGAGACAGAATGAAGAAACAGGATGAAATCACAAAGGCTTCATGAAACCCACAATTTTGGAATCGTAAGGTTTCATGAAACCTGCAACAATTTAAAGGACACATTTAGGAGAAATAAAAAAATGTACTCTAAGGTTCAAGAAAAGTATGTTAGAAATAACATGATGAGCATATAGATTTTTTTGGTGGGATTTTAAAATTCAGATCTTAGTAGAAAAAGAGAAACAGAAGAAACTAGACTCTTTCCTGATGGAACAGAAGGAACAGAAAGTTTGAGAATAAAAGAGAAGGGCTAGGCAGGTCCAGGGGCCACATAACTGAGCTATGTAAGCTGAAACTGATGGCATCAGTCCTGGGCAACAAGAAAGAGGGGAGACACTCTCACAAAGGACTTACATGATGACAGTCACATTTTGGAAGTTGGGAGACTATGCAGGAGCTGGGGAGTTGGTAGGAGATGAGAAAAAGGAAACAGAAAGATCAGGTGGAAGCTAACTGTAGTATGTTAGGCACAAGGAGATAAAGCAGGGCCAGTTGGACAGATATGGCAAGTCACAGTCAGGATGCTAAGAGAGGGGAGAGATTTAAAGATAACCGAGATGGCAAGTTCCAGAGAACAGAGGTAGGACCAACAAAAGAGGGAAAGAAAGAACGTAAAAATACATATATCTTTAAGTAGGAGCTTTCTAAAGACCAGCAAAATTCTGATAATTATTAAGGCTGGGTGACTAGGTTTATGGGAGTTCACTATACTAGTCTTTCCATTTTTGAGAACATTAAAAATGTCCACAATAAAAAGACTTAAAAATTTCTGAAAAATACAGGGATGAATCTTCCTCACAGTACCTTCTCATTCTATTTTTCTTAGTCATCACTTTTTTCATAATATAACTAATATTTTGTAAAAATCCATTGGAAAACATTTAATGCCTCATGAAAAAAGTGTAATAGAGAGTAAAATATCATTTAAATTATTACCTTGACTTTTTTCTATATTATCTCCTTTTGCTTCCTCTTCTTTAATGGGGGAACTTATTCTGGGGGTCCTGCTTTGTCCCTGGACCACTTCTGCTAGCAGTTCTTCCTGAGAAGTTCGAGTTCTGGGAGCAACTGGAAGTGTCTGTTTCTGTGGGACTTTAACATAAAAGCAAAAAAGATGGAAATACAAATGCATTAACACATCAACACTCAATAGTGAACATTTCACATTTAACATAAATGCCTCCTTGGCTTTAGATTAGAATACATAAGGAGTTCAACATAGTGCATAGATATCAATCATTTTTTTCATTATGACATTCCTGAGAGATAGCTGACTTATTACCTATATGTACATAAACAATTTTAAGCCACATGCCATGAATATGATACATCACACTACAATACAATACAGCATACATGTATTCATTTTTAACGAAATGCAGTTTAGGTTCCACTTCATCATCTTGTACCAATTTCAAATTGTAATTTAGATAACCTAAGAAAGAAATTTCAATGCTAGTTCTTAAAACTTGGGGATTATAAAAGCAGGATATTGCAAGGTCATAGAAATTCTCTAAATTTCTCATTTTCTAGACAATTAACATTGCTGATAAACCAGAAAACAGAATGTAAATAGATAAATTGTCAGGTCAAGTGTTGACCCTTGCCTGTTTATTCCTTATTCTATTTGCCAAAATCTGTTTAATTTTATGCTCAAGTTAAATTAGGGAAAGTGCTTAAAAGCAAGAGAACAGAGGAGTATCAGGATCAAAAATTAGCTGGCTTAACAGTTTACTCCACTTCAGGAAGGTGGTCACAAAAAGAGATGCAAGAGAGAATGGACAAGCAGAGCAATGCTGTAAGAGAATTATTCATCAGATCCATAGCAAAAATTTAAAAATCTTTTCAAAGTAGGTAATTACCATCAGCTTAACACAAATTTTATAAAGCAGGTCGGGCAGAGTACATAATTTAATGACAACACAATACCCATCATTTAGTCTGCATTTCAGAATGAACTCTCCTTAAAGATCAGCTTATAGCTGATTCATCTCGTTTGTTTTAAAAACATGTAATACCTTTACATTCTCTCATAAAATGATTTAGTACTTCCAGTAGGATTGGGGCAGGAACATCACAAATGAGACAATTCTGTCTTACATTCTATTAATGGGTTCCACTGAGAGAAACCAATTTATTTATATATTAGTTTTAAAAAAATTTCCGTAACTTCGGCCACTTACTATCCAATTTTACTTGTTTTGTTGAGAGACAGGGTCTCACTGTCACCCAGGCTGGATTTCAGTGGTACAATCATTGCTTGCTATAACCTCAAACTCCTGGGCTCACATGATCCTTCTGCCATACCCTCCTGAGTAGCTGAACTGCAGATATGTGCCACCCTGCTTGGCTAATTTTTTAAATTGTTTTGTAGAGAGGGAGTCTCACTATGTTGCCCAGGCTGGTCTTGAACTCCTAGTCTCATGGGATCTCTCTACCTTGGCCTCCCAAAGTACTGGGATTACAGATGTGAGCCATTATGCCTGGCTTCCAATTTTATTCCCTTTTATATATCATAAATTCATATCTAACACTGAACCTAATATTAACACAAAAGTTCCACTTTTATTAAGACTTTTTAACATCTTTATTATATATTAATATTTTACCAACAAGGGAAAATAAAAGCCATTACATGATGCTCAAAGAACTAAATTCCACTGACAGTTGGATGGTCAAATTTCCTTTTAAAACCATTCTTCTGGCCGGTGCCGGGGCTCACGCCTGTAATCCTAGCACTCTGGGAGGCCGAGACGGGAGGATCGCTCGAGGTCAGGAATTCAAGACCAGCCTGAGCAAGAGCAAGACCCCCGTCTCTACTAAAAATAGAAAGAAATGATGTGGACAGCTAAAATATATATATAGAAAAAAATTAGCCGGGCATGGTGGCACATGCCTGTAGTCCCAGTTACTCGGGAGGGCGAGGCAGAAGGATCGCTTAAACCCAGGAGTTTGAGGTTGCTGTGAGCTAGGCTGCCGTCATGGCACTCTAGCCCGGGCAACAGCCAGACTCTGTCTCAAAAAATAAAAAATAAATAAAAAATAAAACCATTCTTCTATAGAGGAACCTCATCTTAGTCTGGGAGCCACCTTTATTTCACCACATTATCTGGGAGCAATAATTTTCAGCTTACTCAAGAGTTTATAGAAATTTTCTACCAAATGTAAACATAATACATTTAATTTACCTGTAGAATAGTTAGTTGTTTTTGTTACAGATTCTTGAGCTTCAGATATAGCCTTCAAAATTAGATTCTTGTTAGCTTGTTTAGAAGGTGGAAGAGAAGGTCTAAAAAAGTTAAGAAAACCATTTTTATCAAATTTAAAATTTTTCTTTAAATGCTAGCCATCCATTATGCCTTTACTACAGCCTTCTCTAGGTTTTAAACAGACTAGCTGTCATTTTTAGAAACTAGACTGGAACTTTTTAACAATAATGAATCTGGATCAATGCTCCCCCCCCACCCCCCATCTTATTCGATTTTAATATTCTCAGCAATCCTCTCCAACGTTAAACAATTTATCTCATCAATATGTGCATCTCAAAAACCAATAGAAAAGTCTTACACGTTACTACATCAAATGTTTATTGTCATGATTATCCTCTTCAAGAAAACCAGGACACTCACTCCATCAGGCAATTAAAGATTAATTTACAGCTATGTTCAGTTACCTCCTTTCAGGCTTTGCTGGCACAGACACGCTGCTAGAGACGCCTCCTGTTCGGGACCCATAATCATCATCTTCTTCCTCCTCTTCTCCATCATGATTAAATTTTTTAACTTTAACAACTGAACTTACCACAGGCAACTTTCTCTTTCGAAAGTTTTCGTCCTGCAATCAGATAAATTTATGCTTACCTAATCTCAGAAAATAATGAAGTTCTACCACAAAATATTTTTTCATTTTAAACACACTGCCACACTAGAAAAAAAACTTTTCCTTGTTTTATTACAAAAATAGAATAAAAACTTCTAAAACAATCCTTTCTAATTTAATGAAAAATTTGTTATTTTTTACTGTTTTCAGGTGGCTCCCAAGGTAAAGAGACATGTGAGTTATATACTTCAAGAGGCCCCGTGCTCAAAACTAGCATTAAATACAACTCACGTGGCAGTTAACGTGTTAAGAAAAATCCAGTCATATTAAGAATTCACAGGGTATTTGTTTTGTTAAAAAAATGTAATTATCCCAAATAGCCAACCTTTAGCTAAAAAAAAAAATTAGAGCTTCACATTCATTTTATTAACAGCTGCATATAGCACGGTTAAGAAAATAAAATGGAGTTACTTAGTTGCTCATTAGCAATTACTATGAACAATCTAAAATGGACCTAACCCCCTGGCCCCCTGGCAAAAATATAAGGTTAAAACTATCTCAAAGGCTGGAAATCCCAAGAAGGTATACAGATGTGATAGGAAATATCTCTAGGAGCCAGTGATGGAGAGGAAAATCTGGTGTATTATACTGAGTAGCAGAGAAATCAGTTTAAAATAAATTTGTAATACGTGTTTAGTTACTTCACGTACTATTTGGTATTAAGAACTGCCAATTTTCAGCCTAGCTAGACAGAATTTAAAAGTATATACAAACCTCAATACTCATTTTTTCTGAGTTGTTTCTAAAGAAGGGGCTATAAGTCTCTTCTAAGCTATTAAGCACTTCTGGTTCACACAAATGTCCTGTTTCATATACCCGGCTGTTTTGTATATCAAGTTGCTTGGCAGCATGAATACTGTTTTGCTGCTGTTGAAATTGCATTCTGTTTACGTGAACACCACTGTCTGCATTTCGACTTGCAGGTGGTCGATAAATTTCAATAGAAGGGCGAGAAGAACCATATGTAAGTGTCACTGTAGGTTTTTTCTGAGATAAGGGATTCTCCTGCACAAAATTGAGGTCTTCATCAATGAGATCATCTGGTTCTGGCTTAATATCAATCACATCTTCAGAGGGTGCTGGTTCCCTCAAAGGTTTCACTGTTGACATTAGTCGGGTTGCAGCTCCATCATCATAAGCCTGTCTATTTAGAAAAAGAACAAAACATATTACAAATAAATTAGAGCAATTATCCCCAAATCTTCAAGGAACATTTACTTCAAAAATTTTAATGAGGCTGGTCTGAGTGCAGTGGTATTTACAACTAATTGATCAATACTAGTTACAGACTCCTTTGTTCCTCCTCCCCTCCCACTGCTTCATTTGACAAGCCATAAAGAAAAGAAAAAAAATTTTTTTTAAATTTTTAATGAAAAAGTGTGGCTATTCCCTTCACATATTTCATTCAAAACTACTTTGAAATTGTACTTTAAACTTTGATTTACTACATTTGAGATAAAAGATGATCATATACTTAGGTCTCATCCATTATTTTATTCAGAAACTGCTCATGATCATTTCACTATTTCTAAAAATTGCTAGCTGGGCGCGGTGGCTCATGCCTGTAATCCTAGCACTCTGGGAGGCCGAGGCGGGCAGATTGTTTGAGCTCAGGAGTTCGAGACCAGCCTGAGTAAGAGCGAGACCCCGTCTCTATTAAAAATAGAAAGAAATAATGTGGACAGCTAAAAATATATACAGAAAAATTAGCCGGGCATGGTGGCGCATGCCTGTAGTCCCAGCTACTCGGGAGGCTGAGGCAGGAGGATCACTTGAGCCCAGGAGTTTGAGGTTGCTGTGAGCTAGGCTGACGCCACGGCACTCTAGCCCGGGCAGCAGAGTGAGACTCTGTCTCAAAAAATAAATAAATAAATAAATAAAAATAAAAATTGCTGAAATCATAGGTCTGAATCCTTGAACCTTGGAAGAAAAAAAAAAAAAGAATAAAAATTGCTGAAAACAGCACCTGAAACATATAAAACTAATGCAAATTTCACAGGTCTACACAGGACTCTTACCTGATGTTAGTGGTTTTCTGCTCCTGTGAACTTGTAGAAACTCTGGAATTTCTTTTTTCAGGTCTAGTGTTAGAAATGGCAAGGGGTGGCACTGCAGCTTCATGCCTTCTCTCATCTCCCCGACTGAAATTGCTCTTGTTTGAAGGCACGTTGCTATCAAAGATGTTAGTATCAGAAGACTTTAGACTAGAGGGTTCTGAAAAGAAAAATACAGACCTTTTCAACTTTTTTTATTAGTTTAAACCTTTTCCTCCCTCGTCACTAATTCAAAAGTGATACATGTTTATTATAGTACATTTAAAAAATATAAATAAAAACCACCAATTATCCCAAAGGTGATTTGTTTAGGGGAAGAGTATATATACACATTGTTTTGAAAACTAAGATGTATCTTGTATGTATATTCTTATGTTATTCTTCCACATTATTTTTAATAGCTGAATATTATTCCATATATAGTATAATAAATTACTAAATTTATTACTAGACTTTTAATTTTCAATTAGAAAATTCTGAAACATCCTTGAGGCTAAATCTTTGCACTCATCTATGAATTATTTCCCTAGGATAAATCATACTGCTCCCTCTCCACTGCTTAAATTATCTTTGAATTATATTAAAATTATTGCTCTTAAATTCATAAAAATTATGTGCTTCCTTAAAAAGTTCAAATGAACCACTGTTTTCAAGGTTATGAGTTTTTTCCCAAAGCACTATAAATGACTTTAGAAAGAAACAAATCATACGCTATAGCAAGCAGGAATACCCAAAAAAACCCCCAAAAAACAAAAAACACAACAAAACGACATCATTAATCTTACCAGTTGTCACAGAGCGAAGTTTATCTAAAACACCATGAAGCCTAAAAAAATAAAACAAAAACAAAAACAAAAATGAAGCCTCCCTGAAAAACAATCTTATTTGAACTGCCACTCTAAATCTGATGACATAATATTCAGATAAATATTGGTAAGTGGTATTTAATGAATGGTATTAACTTTCATATTTCACAATTAAAAAAAGGCTTTATATGAATACTGTAGAAGTCAATTAAAAATCATATTTTTTTCCCCTTCACTTTTTTCAACATCCAACCTCTGCAAATCTAAGGGCAAAATACATTTGACCACAGAGTCTTATTCTACAAAAAAAGTCACCTTATTTTCTAAGGACTCAATGTAGCTACAGTAAAATAAGATTATGTATCAAAACCACATATTGCTTATTATTACAATTGTTTTAGCACAGTGTGTATTTTACCTACTTATATGATTTCTTGAGCAACTCAATTCTAAGACGTGCAAAAAGTTACCAATAATTTCAAAATACGCTGTACCACTTCTCTATAACTATTATTTTCAAAAGTGATGTTATAAGCAAACACAGGCCACAGCCTTGCTTATAACATAACCTATTTTAGTAGTTATATATTAATACAAGGCAAATTTGCCTCACATTCTTTTCAAGAGGTGGTACTTACCTAAAATACCAGAAATCTCATTCAGTTTAAATGAGAACCCTAGCCACATGCTATTGTCTCCAAGGACACAATTATTTCATGGCTCCAAAGAATCAAGATAGTCTGTTTGGGGTTGGTGTAAATACTTAACTTAGGAAAGCAAAGTGCCAAAATGGAAACACATCATCCCTTGCATCACTACATGTTAAAGAACTGAATTTATGGCAAGATGAGAAAATTAAATTAATTTGATGTTAAACTCAGATTCAGTTAGTAGTCTAAGAAATCTGTCTAAAATATTCTATCAAGTTATCTGAGAAAGGATCTACTAGGTCACTCTCCCATCTTAGATTAGCTGGACTCAAATCCAGTGTGATCCAAAGGTTGAACTAAGGCCAAGTCATAAAAAATGTCTATGAACAAAATAAATACCAGGATTGCTGAAGACTTAGAAAGAAAAGGAAAAAGTACTCACAGTAATGGTAATTTCCACAGTCCAAAGCACCATGATTTTTTTTTTTTTTTTTTTGGCTAAGCTTCAGGGACAAATTGTAACAAATGGGTTAGGTCAGTCACCCTGAAGTAGTGAGTGTATTATGGTAACATCTCAGGACCACTGCATTCTAACGATCATCTTCAAAATTGTATAAGATAAACCAGAGGATTCTGGGCAGAATTTTAAGGCGGCTTCACAAAAGCTGTAAAGCATATAGTTGCCTGCTGGGGCAAAAACACCTTGAAGACAACCGCTGGTATAAAGGCAAGAAGTTAACCAGCATCATCCCCCTCCTTAGCACCTCCTAATCCCTCTCTGAGTCTCTGGCCATGCAAACTACACAGGCCACTGCTCACTCAATTTTTGCTCTGTCACCAATTTGCACTATAACTGGTGGTTCCTAGTCTGAGGGCCTTTGCATGAGTATTTCCTGCTTCTATTTTCAGCAACACCATTACCCTTGCCTATCCTCACTCTACTTCAAACCTGCCTGGTCTTTTTAAATTGAATCTTATGCTTTTAATCAGTATTCTCAACTCAGGGCATATGTGGTTTGAAAAAGAACATTCAAAATTATAATAGTATTTATATTTGAAAACAAAGTTGCCTATTTTAAAATTCCAAAGTTTAAAGACATTTGAGATTTGTATTTGTCAAATGAAAGGCATGAGTTAAAAAAACTTAAAAAGCTAAAAAAATAAAAATAAAAACAAAAAACCTTACTCCATGAGAAGTTCTAATAGCTCATTGGATAAAGTAATATACAAAGCCAATTCAATGCAAACATGTACAACTGATTTTGGTGAGGTGGGGGAAGGAACTAAAAGCTGTGGAAGTTTATGAAAAACAACATAGTAATTACAGGTGACATATACTAAGGAGACCTGTGGGCCAGGCACACCTGAAAGCACTTTACATGTATTAGCTCATGTAATCCTCACAATTCTACAAAGGTAATCTATTATTCCCATTTTACAGATGGAGAAACTGAGGCAGGCTGCAGAGCCAGGATTCAACCTTGGCTGGCTCCAGAGGCTGTGCTCTCATCATTCACAAACTACCTCTCCAAAGTGAATGCAATTCGACTATCAAGAACCTCTCTCCAGACAGAATACCTAGCGTGACTTGTGCCAAACTTTGGTCTGAGGCATAGATATTGAGAAACATACCATACGGTGAATCGAATTGTGTTGTTCCCTAGAAACAGGGAAAGGTCCTCTGTCATTTGGTCCTGACTTTTCTTGTTGGCCACCATCACCATAATGTAATCAGGAAGTTCTTCATCTATTTAAAAGGAAAAGTATGTCAAAACTTTTTTTATGTTTTCCTCAATATTTTCTTCTACTTAAAGTTGATGTGCTTGAAAATACAGACGTAGCTCTAAGAATTAGTATCTCAATTCTATTGGAATTATGTTGGACAAGAAAGTTCAGCTTTAATTTTTTTTCTCTTCATTTCACAGGTATTTCAATTAGAAGAATGGGAATTAGGAATAATTGATACATACTTACAAACCTAGACTTCTGAATTACAAAATCAAACTTCAGAGTGCATTTACTTCCTTGAATCTTTTTAGTACTGCTGGTGATTTCAGACAAGCTTCCAGAAAGTACATGGCCATTCCTCAAGAATAACTGAGTGTTTTGTTTTCATGTATAATGTTTCAAAATGATACTCATTTCTCAAGAGAACATCTTTATCCTGGGTTAAGGCAGACTTTAATTACTCAGGGTAAAAAGCAGCAACATCAAATAAACTGAAATCACCCCAAAACTCGACATCATTTAAAAATTTCAATTTTAAGACTGGTTAAATAAAGTCAACTCAACTCACTATTTTATCCTCACAGTGGTCACTCCACACAGTGATTATGATGATGAGGTCTAGGACCAAAAAAACCAAAAACAAAGGCCAAAAACCTACCTCAATAAGAAAGAAGAAAAAAGAGAAAATATTTTTAAAAGGAAAAAATAAAACAAAAAGAAGATAAGGAAGCAAAAGCCATTATTGGGAACTCTAATCTCTACCCAAAAAAACTCCTTTAGACTTCTTTAATACCTTAAGTACTCTTAATATTCTATGTGGGCAAAAAAGTTCATTTTAGAAGTACTTATAGTACTATAGAAGTACTATATTTGTTTTGTTTCAAAGAAAAATATAAAAAATCCAACTCAAGAAAAGCACACATATATTGAGAAAGCCCAATCTACAAGAGAGGAATAAGAGCATTTGATGGAAGCATACAGTATCAAGTAAGGACAAGCAGCCAGCCATTCACTGTTCTCTTTGTAGAGTATTGAAAGGCTCTCACTGCTTTCTAGCAATTATAGTAGTTTGATAGTTTATGTGTGTTCTACTATAGGCCACCAATGGTAACTCAAAAAAGGTTAACAGATAAAAAAGTTGAAATCCTTTGGCCGTCTGGACAGCTTTTCTCTCTCATAACGTCAATGACTGTGCTTTCTGTCATTATATACTAGTTTGCATTTTCTAAAACTTTTTATGAGATCAGTGGTCACTGGGCACAGGGTGAGGGCAGGGAAAGGTAGGGGGAGAGGTACAAAAGAGCCTCTGGAAATTTTGGGGGGGGTGACGAATACATTATCTTGATTGTGGTGATGGTTTCCTGGTGTATACATATCAAGATATCCCAAACCGTAGACTTTAAATATGTGCAATTTAATGTATGCCAATTATTTCTCAACAAAGCTGTTAGAAATTCACTTGTTTTTTCAGTAGGCATACAATGCGAAACAACAATCTAGTGAAAAATTAATGTGGTCATGATATATTTACCAGAATTCTGATAGAATTCTCAAGTTCATTTGCGATCAGCATACTGAAAAAAACACATTAAAAATTATGAACTTTGCTAGAAGCTCATACTTCTAAAATGTGAATGAAAAACAGCTCTAAAATTTCAATTGCTCTCACTGAAGTGCTCCATTTTAAACAAACACGCAAAGGAGATTTTATCACCTCTTTTTAAAAATGGGGTTGTTCACCTTTGTATCCCACCCTGAAAAAATCAATTTTCAAGTATTTATTGGAGGATTGTTTTCATAACCTTAAAGGTTCCAGAACTCTTCCTAGCATAAAGAAAGAGGCTAGAAAGTCATCCATTTCAGAAAGACAGTGATGTTCTGTGGTCCCCAACTCCCGGTCCATGGCCCGTTCGTTACCAGTCCCTGGCCTGTTAGGAGACAGGCTGCGTATCACTACCTCAGCTCCGCACCACAACCCCCACCAAGACAGCTCACCCCCCATCCCCAGTCCATGGAAAAATTGTCTTCCATGAAGCTGGCCCCTGGTGCCAAAAAGGTTGGGGACAGCTGATGTATACAGACATAAATAATTAGGTAGCTAATCATAAAAATAAATAATTAATGCATACTATTTTCTTTTCAATAGAGTCTATTTTCTATTGCCTTTTTTTTTTTTAGTCAGGTTCTTGCTGTCACCTAGGCTAGAAGTACAGTGCCATCATCATGGCTCACTACAGCCTTGAACTCCTGGGCTCAAGCAATCCTTTTTGCTCTAGCCTCCTGAGTAGCTGGGACTATAGGCATGTACCACCAATGCCTGGCTAATTTTTCTTCTTCTTCTGGTTTTTTTTTCCCCAGAGATGGGGGGTGGGGTCCCATTATGTTGCCAAGGCTGGTCTTGAACTCCTGGCCCCAAGTGATTCTCCCGCCTAGGCCTCCCAAAGTGCTGAGATTACAAGCGTAAGCCAGTGCACCTGGCCTCAAACAGAGTCTCATTGTGGCCCCTATTTACCCACTTACCCAATCAACATTTATGAAACATCAGGCCATCTTTCAGGTTATTAGGACACAGCCAACAAGAAGTTTCTGCCCGTAAGAAACTTTCAGTTAAGTAGCAGACAAACAGAGAAGCTATACTAATGTGTAAACTTCTGGGACAGATTTCAGTAGTTCCAGAGGAGCAAACAGAAGTAACTCCTACCCATTCCTTAGCTCACCAAGTTTCTACTATGGAATTCACACAAAAGAAACACCAAGGACCCAGAAGACTTCGGTTCTTTGATCTTAAATCTGCTACTGACCAGCTCTATGTGGCCCTCCTAAGAATCCATTACGAAAGTTCTCACAGGTCCTCTGTGATTTCTCTTTTTAAGCCAAAACAAATTCCTGGCTCACAGCTGGCATCCATTAAAGATTGAAAGAATAAATGAATAAATAAATCCTGGGTCAGCTTCATCTTCTCAAGGAGTCTCAATTTTCTCATCTGTCAAGTCTTACAACAATCTTGACAACGTATCATTTAAGAAATGTGCCCAGCAAGTGGTAAGTACTCCATAAACTAGCAATTCTCGAACTGACATTAGGCCCCCTCTCTGATTTATCTACTGTATTCAAAATTAAAACTGAAAATTTTTCAAGTATTTGTTCATTTTCAAATAATAAATAATGCATGTCACATGCTAACAAATTCAGTATTAACATAACATTATTTTTATTAAAATAACAAAATTTTCAAAACAATTTAGTGCAAAGACTGGCCCTTCCATACATCTCTTTAATATCTAGTTTAAAAGACAGCTGGGGCCCAGCACAGTGGCTCGTGCCTATATTCCCAGCACTTTGGGAGGCCGAGGTGGGAGGATCACTTGAGTTCAGAAGTTTGAGAAAAGTCTGAGCAAGAGCAAGACCCCATTTCTACTAAAAATAGAAAAATTAACTGGGTGTCATGGTGCACGCCTATAGTCCCAGCTACTTGGGAGTCTGAGGTCGCAGTGATATGATGATGCCAAGGCAACAGAATGAGACCCTGTCTCAAAAAAAAAAAAAAAGACAGCTGGATTCTAATTTTTGCATTTAATCAGTTGTGCTATGTTCTGATTGGAGAATATAAAGAAAACCTGATCTCATACAGATATGCAGTTGAAAAAAAATGAGTATTTTAATAGTTTTCAAATAATATGCATATTCTTCCGTGAAAATACACCAAAATCAACAAGTGGTAGTTTCTTAAATGTTAGCAGTGATGTGGAATCTCAAACTATTTCAACTACCTTCTTGTACTCTCACATGAAAATCTACTAACCCACCCTGCACTTTTAAAGGGTCTTTAATCCATGCATAATTTTGTATTATGCATTGCCATTTGAAAATACTCGTTCACTGAGCTATGCAAATCACTGACATGTTGATATACTTTATTATACAATATAAAATAATATTTAAGATAACCATTGATTTCATCAGAAATTCTTCAAATTCTGGGAAGCTGTCAAGTTCACGGAGGCAGACACAAATTTTCCAAAATTCTAATTTTAATTTGAAAGCTTAACTTGTCATGGGCAACAAAGACTAACAGTTATTTCCCTTTGCTCACTTTCAAGTAAATGTCTGCCAAAATACCCTAGTGTATGCAACCAGTTTATCAGTTCTTAGAAGTTAAAAATGGGCCGGACGCGGTGGCTCACGCCTGTAATCCTAGCACTCTGGGAGGCCGAGGTGGGCGGATCGTTTGAGCTCAGGAGTTCGAGACCAGCCTGAGCAAGAGCGAGACCCCATCTCTACTAAAAATAGAAAGAAATTATATGGACAGCCAAAAATATATGTAGAAAAAATTAGCCGGGCATGGTGGTGCATGCCTGTAGTCCCAGCTACTCGGGAGGCTGAGACAGGAGGATCCCTTGAGCTCAGGAGTTTGAGGTTGCTGTGAGCTAGGCTGACGCCACGGCACTCACTCTAGCCTGGGCAACAGAGTGATACTCTGTCTCAAAAAAAAAAAAAAAAGAAGTTAAAAATGATGTTCTATGAAAAAATGGCTAGTTCTCAATTCATACAAATGATTTTCCTTAAAACCATCATATTTTAGTATACAACAGAAATGTTTTATGAGCACATCTATTTCCTCACACTGAATATTTAAAAGATACAGTCAAAGTCCAAGGTTTAGGCCAGGTGCGATGGCATATATGCCTGTAATCCTAGCACTTTCGGAGGCTGAGGCAAGAGGATCGCTTGAGCCCAGAAATTTGAGGCTGTGCTGAGCTATGATCTCACCACGGCACTCCAGCCTGGGTGACTGAACAAGACCCTGTTTCTAAGTTAAAAAAAAAAAAAATTCTAGGGTTTAAATAAATATTTTTACTGCTTCATCAATGACATTCTTAAGTGAAACTCTTGTAGTTTTTTTTAACTGCAACTGGGGAGTGACATGAATATGATTTCTAGTAGAGGCTGGTGTGACTATCTTGATTCAGGGTAAGGTACCAGTAATTTTATCAACCATGGGTTTTTGCACAATCCAATGTCAACACAGTAAAAACAGCAAGTACCTTCTTAGTATTAATATGAAAACAGTTTTGACTTCAGAGACCCTTGGGGTCTCCCACAGTTTGAAAACCACTGTCTTGAGTGGTAGCTATTATTTTTACAGGAGGCATCAGCTTTGGGGTCAAACAGACCCAGGTGTGAATCCATAAAACCCTGCTCAAGTATGCAAAGCCTCAGTTTCCTTGTTTGTACAATGGAGAATATTACTACTTACCTTTCAGTGTTCTCCGGGGGATTATCATGAGTTAATGCATATACAACTGTTAAGCACAGTGCCTGGCCCAAAGTAAACACTCAAATTATAAAACAGTAAGAAAAAACACATTACTGTTTCAAGGAAGAGAAAAAGCGGCAGGAAGAAAATAAAGAGATCTGAAAATAAAACTCACTGAATCCTTACAAAGGCATATGCCAGAAATCATCAAACATTCACATCCAAAATAACCGTTCTGAAATCAAAGGTCAAGAGAAGAGTAATGAGAATAGGATAAACATAAAATAAAATTCAGACAAATAATGAAAACATCACAGAGCCTTAATCGAGGAAACCGAGTATTTCAAAACATAGTAGAAAGGGGCTTAGAGGGGGGAAAAAAGGTCGCAAAAAGACAGTAAAGTAGTAAACAGGGAGTATCAGATTTGAAGAAAGTAGAAAGGGATCTCTCCAATGTCTAAAGTACAATGGGAAAAATGCACTCACTAAAACTCAATTTGCTACAAATTCCAAGTTCTACAAGGCTAACAATAACAAGGACTTACCAACGTAAGCTCCTAATTCTTGCAACTTCCCCTTAATGGCACTCTGAGAGGAAAAAAGCAAAGGTGCAGGTGAGAAAGTCGGTTCTAGGAAAACAAGAGAAACTGCAGCGCAAAGGCAACTTTGCTTGTGCCTGCATCTTCCGTCCCCTCTACCAGGCGTCTTGGGTGGGGGCGGGGAGAAGCCTCGACCCCTCCCCCCCAACTCCCGGCCCCCGCGGCAGCTGCCTCCCGCTGCGGATTGAGCGGCTCACTGCGCGTCGCGGTGTGTGGCCCTCACCCGGCCCGGCCGTACGTGTCCTTCCGTTTCCCCGCGGCTACTTCTTCAGCCGCAACCCCGGTCGCCCGCCGCGCTTTGAGGCCGCGTCTGCGCCCAGGCCTGAGGCAGTCTGGGCGAGGAAGCGCCGCTCACCTGCTCTGTAGTTCTTTGAGGAACGCCTGGCGGCCCCCAGGCCGCGGCGTCCACCCGGGCCCACTGTCCCCGTTACTCCTGACAACCGCCCGCCTGCCGGGGCCCAGCTTCCCGCCCTGTCCGGCGCCGACCGTCGCAGGCCTCACCCGGATCTTGCGGCTGATCTCGGTGCCGATCTCCATGGTTCTGCGACAGGCTCAGCACAGCGTGGCGCTCCGTTTACTCAGAGCCTGCCCGGGCCTGCTAACCCGCAGCCCGGCCTCCGCCACCTCCTCCGCTGCTCCCGCCGCTCCGCCCCTGGCCGCGCGCACCGCGTGTCCCCGCCCCCGCCGGACCGGCGCGCTGTAGTGCGCGCGCATGCGCCTGCGCATGTGCACACCTCGGTCCGCGGAGCCCGTGCTCTGTCGACCTCTACTGGCGGCGAAGAGGGCAACAGGGTGCGGGGGTAGTCGGGGTGGCTTCTCTCCGCCTTTGCAGAGCCTGGGCAGCCCTCGGCCTTCCCTTTCCTGGTCCTCCACTTATTCTTTTTACTCTCTTTTGGATAATAAGAATGAATTAAATGTGTAGCGGGAAAATCCAGGGCTTCGTGAGATCTGAGTTCAAATCCAACCTTTACTTACTAGCATTATGGTACTGGTCCAGGTATTTCAACTATTGAGGCTTCCGTTTTCTTACCTGTAAAATAGAGACTGCCTCCTAGAGGTTGTACTGTAATTACACTTGGAGGGAAAATGGGACCATCCAGAACAACAGAACCAATCCATCAAGTCCTCTCTTTGGCTGTACAGCTGTCCTGGTTCTCCTAGGTTTGGTTCGGCTCTCCTTTTCCCGGGCCTGCCAGTGGCCTTTCTACAAGACTAATCCCCATCCTTCTGCTCTTCTCTGAACTTCCTCCTTTGTACAACTCTTTTGTTCTCAGGACTTCAGTTGTCACTTCTATGCTGACAATGACCGAATTTTCCGTTGGCTCTGAGTTCTCACCTAAACCACACTCCCAAATTCTCATTGGCTAGAAGCAGTCCATACTGGGAGAGTGGGGGGAGGGAGGTTATAACAGAGTATGAACAGCAGGAATCACGGGGCTACCCAGAGTCTGTCACATGGTCCTTTAATAATCTCATAATCCTTCCTTCTGAATTCCTATGGCATCTATATGGGAACCACAAGCATGACTTTATACTCTCCACACTTGATCTTAGCCAAAGGCCCAGAAGCGATTACATGCCAATATATTCTCTGTGATGCTATTTCATGTGTGTGTGCATGTATGTCCTCCCTAACAAAATTGTAAACTCTCTGTAGGTCTTTATATTTCTCCAAATTTTCTTTCAGAATGCTAGACATATAGTAAGCACTTATTAAATATACATAGGGTAAAAGAAACTAAAGACCTAATTTACAAAAGTATTCCTCAAGGGTACATCCAGTTATCATACAGTCATTCAACATTGATGAGAGGCAGCAGAGCAGAGCGACTGAGAACAAGGACCCTGGAGCCAGAAAGTGTGGGTTTGACTCCTGCCTCTGCCACTCCCTCGGAGACCTTAAGCAAATTTCTTATCCGCTCTGGGCCTCAGTGTCCTCATCTGTGACAAAAGCATGATACTAGTTTTTCCTGCAAAGGGTTATTATGAAGATGAAATAAGTTGATATATGAGAAGCATTTTGAACTGTGCCTGGCTCATAGCAGCACTATGTTTATTGATTAAAAATTAAATGCCTACAATGAGCCAGATAACTGTGCAAGGAGCCAGAGCACAAAGATGAGCCAGACCGAGTTCCTGAATTCATGACACAATCCAAAAGACAGATAAATGATTTCAATTCTTTTACCCACCGTTTCAGAACTAAGAACGAAAACATGTTTTACCATTACTGGGTACAAGATTCTCAGTCAATGTTTAGATAATATTGAAAGAACATTTTATTAAAAATAGAGAATGTTTTCATAAAAATGTTTTCAGAGTAGGGAAACAGTAAAATGCATTCAAGAAAGGGTTAACTTTTAGGACAATGAGCTTACAACTGTGGAAAAGGCTGCATGAGAACTCTGTACCTTTAGATCGCAGAAGTTACAGTGTGCAGGTCACAGAGGGAGCAACCCCACTAAAGCGATGGTGTTTGGTGGTCTAACACAGTTCCAGGTCTGTCTCCCTGTAAGCTGTAGCTTCATAAACCATATTGCATCTCAAGGATGGTGTTCACAGCGATGCCCTAAGGAAACTGTTAAAGGGAGTAGCGGTATTAGGCTTGAAAAGATAAGCTGGACAATGATAGTTTTTTCCCAGCTTGGAAGGGTTCTCTGGTTCAAGGGGAATGACATGTTTTCCTCTAGGAGATAGTATGAAGACCAGATTTCAATGAACCACAGTGCCAGCTAAGAGGGCTCTGGGGTGTCTTTCAAAAAGAGAAGGTGACTGAAAAGAGCATTGTTTTTAAAGTCAGAGGGGCCTGAGTACCAACCCCCACTCCATGGAGCCATGAGTCCTCTAACATTGGCCCCTCTGGTGTCTCCAGTCTCTTCTTAGGGCTGCATTTTAGCTGGATGTTGCGTATCTTTTACAAGAGTAAGTGAGTGTGCGTGTGTGTGTGTGTGTGTGTGTGTGTGTAGAAGTGAGGGTGGAGGGTGGAAGGGGTTTCCTCCAGCCTGGAATGCTTGCTTTCCTTTTCTTCCCCCTCCCCTTTTTTTTTGGAAAAAAAAAAAAAAACAAAAAAACCCCAAAAAACAAAACAACAACAAACCTTTTATTTGTCCTTCCATACGCAAGCAGACCATGGTGATTAATCAGGCATTACCAATCCATTTAGACTATACAGTATATCCACGTGTAAATTTCCTCACCTGCTACAATTATATATTCATCTGTTGTTTGCCTGATAAGTCTTTGAGGAGAGGGGTATGCATCCATTCACCTTTTTTCTTGCAGCACCTAGCTTCCAATACATGTGGGATCAATGAATGAGTGTTCATTCATAGTAATATCACATGGCATGTCTGCACTTAAATCAAAATCCCTATGCATTGAGAATTACAGTTTGTGAACTAAAAATAAAATCCTAAGCCCCCTGCTAACTGAATGTGATGAGGAAAACCCCATCTATTACTTAGCACAGCAGCCACCTGAGACCCACCCCTCACAGAAGACCCGCATCAGTATAATACTAACCCAACAACTGGCCCATCAACTAATCTATTACCTGGCACATCAGCATAACACTAAACCTATTACCTGGTGCATCAGCATAATACTAAACCTGTTACCTGTGCAGCAACTACCCTATTACCTGGTGCATCAACATAATACTAACCTATTACCTGACACATCAACTGACCTATTACCTGGCAGGCATTAGTCACCTGAGACCCCACCACTTGGATCACCCCAACTTCATAAAAGTGGGAAAAATTGGGTAGACGGGGCTCAGAATTTGGTGGCGAGACCCCTCTGAGCCCGTCGGCGAATAAACCTTGATTCTCCGACTCTCGGTGGGCTGCTGGGTTTGTCTTTGGGACCACTCGCTGTAACACTTGCTGTTACAAATGGACCCCTCTTGGCCAAGGGAACCCCAGAAATACCTTAAAACTGAGTTCCCAGCCACAACAGGATCGGAGAGATAAAGCACAATTATATGTGTATGATTTCCCTTCATAAATATTCATGACTCATGCTATAGCTTGTTAAATATGTATATTTGCTCACCTGCGCACACTCAGTATAAAATCCTGTTCCCCTTTGTCTCTTCTTTGAAGCACGTGTGCCTGCCTTCTGGCCAGGGCTCAGCTTCCCAACCTGTTGGAATGGCTGTCCAACAGGTTGCTACCTTTTATGAGAAATAAAGCTCTCCTTTTTCCAAAGTATAAACCTAATTAATTTTTTTTTTCGTTAACAAGTTACAGCATCCACTTTTGCTACTGAGGCTGACATGCTTCTCCATTTTTTTGTTAATTTGAACAAATATTTGCCAACATCATCCTTTCTCTGATGTTCAGGGGAATCTGTCCACCAAATTCTCACTCTTTGACAATTGAAGAGGTGTTGCACCTGGTGTGGTGTTGAGTGTGGTAGAGCTCAGGGTGAGGATTCAGAGACCAAAGGAGAGTTCACCTTTCTAGTTCTGGCCCTCACAGCCCCCTTACCCTGGGGATCATTATCTTTGTGGGGTGGAGCATTCATTCAATTTGGATTCTTGCAGAGAATGATAATTTATACAGTAGGTATTCGCCATGCCATGAACAGATTAATTTTTTTTTTTTTTTTTTTTTGAGACAGAGTCTCTCTCTGTCACCCTGGCTAGAGTGTAGTGGCATCATCATAGCTCACTGCAACCTCAAACTCCTGGACTCAAGTGATCCTCCTGCCTCAGCCTCCCTAGTAGCTGGGATTACAGGTGAGGTGCACATGACACCCAACTAATTTTTCTATTTTTAGTAGATAGAGATGGGGTCTTGCTCTTCCTCAGGCTGGTCTTCATTGAACTCCTGAGCTCAAGCAATCCTCCTGCCTCGGCCTCCCAGAGTGCTAGGATTGCAGGTGTGAGCCAGCGCCCAGCCAAAGCAGATTACATTTTTAACTCCTAAGAAAACACTAGTCAATATACCACCCAAACAACAATTCAGTCCCCTTTTACCTTTTTATCTTTCATTGTTTTATGTGCAGGTTTGCTTTTTTAAATTTTATTTATTTTAGAAAGAATTGCTTTCCACTGTGTAAGTATGTATAATATGCCACCTTCTGGGTAACTAGAGGAGGTAAAGATGCATACCTGTAGTTGTTTATAACTGTATACAATGTTTCTATAAACATATATAGGAATGAGGTTACACTGGCTACCCCCAGAAGAGCTGTCTAGTAGACAGGGTGGGAAGGGACTTATCATTTAAACCCTTTTGTATCTCTGGGGGTTGAACCACATAAATTATCTCGATTCCTTACATATGAAACATAAGCTAATAATAATTTTATGTCTAACACTTTGAAGGGGTTGTTCAAGTGCCTTGCCATGGGGATGTTACTACCAAATTAACTTGGTTGAGGGAAAATAGAGCTTAAGTACTTAGTCAGTAAATAACATCTGTGGACTGAGAGGGAGGAAGTTCAACTCAGTTGTCTAACATCTCTTGGGTTTTATGATCATTTTCTATTTTTAAAATTCTTTTATTTTCTTCCCGATTCAATTAACACGTTTTTATTTAGTGCCTACTCTCTGCCCAGTACTGTCCCAGGAATTCTAAGAGATATAAAAGAAGCCTTCATGAAACAACTTTTAACGTTCTTGCCAAGTGTGGACATCACCGTGGAATGAGGTAACTAGAAAGTTGTCTTGGAAGCAGAGTCTTAAATTGAGACTTGGAAAGAAGCAGAAGGCTTAGAGGAATGGAAGGTGGACAGGCGGTGCTGCTGGCCAGGGACAACAGCTCAAAGGGGGCAGAGTGCTTGCTGGAGAGAAGAGAGCAATAAGGGTGGTCAGAGAGGCAGTTTGGAAAGTCCATAAAGGTCAGGCAGAAGAGCTTAACCTTGGGAGTCCACCAGCAGTGATAAACCCAGGAGAGCATTAAGCCTGGTATTACCGTAGAGAGAATTGAGCAACTAGATGCAAGGAGACCACTCCTATTGCAATAATCCAGATGTAAAATGATGAGGATTTGGATATAGAATGTACCAGAGGGAACAGAAAGGAAAGAAAGAATTGGTGAGACATTTCAAAGGAGGATATATGAGGCCTTGACCACAGGCTGGAGAGGAGAAAGGAAGAGGCACACATAATTTCAATGTGTCTAGCTTGGGAAGCCAAAGTGACTTATTTTCATATCTCTTTTCTTTCCTCTCACACTAATTGAGCCCCTCAGAGTTCAGTTGAAATGTCAATTACTAACAAGATTGATCATTTTTTCCCATTAGAAACACAGGTAATCTTACTTGCCTTTAGCTACATGATCCATGCTGAATTTTGCTGGGCTTTGTTCTCAGATAGCATCATACCTCTATGATAGCGCTCCCCACTTAGGCCCTGTACTGTGCGTGTGGTGTGTAGGTGTGTTTATCACCCACTAGACTAGAAAGTCCTTTGTGTGCAGGGACCATGTCTCAGGTATAGAAAGTACTTAAAAGTGTTTGTTAATTGTTGAAGAAAATGAGATTTAAGTGAAAGGTAACATTAGAAAAAAGCTTTCCAGAAACAATATTAAAAAAAATCATTTAAATTAACATTTACATAAGTTAAAAGCTTCTCTGTTCCAATTACTCAAACCACATGCCAAGTAAATATTAAATACTCTATTGCAATGCTGTTGGGGGTCACAGTTTTATTCTTTAGTGTCTCAATACAGTAGTAATAATAATGCAGTACAATAATACAACATAATAAACATTACTAATACAGCCTAGAATTAAATGAAGCACTTCACATATATTTAACAGAAATTATTGGATATTGCTTATTGGTATTCCTGTTTTATAGGAATAACAATACAGTGAGGTTAAGAAATTTGCACAAGGTCACCCAGCTAGAAAGTGTTGGAGCTAGGATTTGAAGCCACACAAGTTGACCTGAGTCTCCATCCTTAATAGCTCTACTTTGTACTGCACATGCATACAGCTCTAAGGCATATCAAGAATTTTTTTTGGGGGGGAGGGCTCCCTTCCAGTTCTGATCAGTGTCTAGTTTTATGGTGTATACTCTTAGAAGCACAGAGGGAAAAAATACAATATTTGAATTGTCTTCAGAAATGTCCAAGAGTAAACGAATAACCCCAGTAATAACAGCATTTTACAGACCACCTAATAACAACACAGGAATAAAACCCTTTACCAGGAACCGAAACAACACCCCTCCCATTTTATTTAATATTAAAAGCCTTGCTTTATTTGGAAACTCTTAAAATAAGTGGTCATACGATTAAAAAAAGCAGCGGCGCGCCCCCTCCCCGGCGGCCGGGCGCAGCTGTCCGCGCCTCCCCCGCGCCGGCTGCCCGCATTCCAACTCTCTGAGGTCACGGCCACCGCCGCCTCCCCGGATCCGTCCGCCCGGCCGGCCCGGGGGGAGGGACGCCCGGCCCCGGCCGCTCCGCTGCTCCGGCCGCGCGTCCCGCGTCCGCCCGTCCGTCTTCCTGCCTCCTCCCGCCCCCTCGGGGTTCTTTGTGCGGCGCTCCTCGCCGGCCGGTCCCACCTCCAGGCCCTTCCCCTCGTCGTCGCCGGACTCTGCCCGGGGGAATGGTCTGCAGGCCGGGTTTTGGGAGACAGGAAGTGAGGCATGCGGGCCGCATGAGCGCGCGGCGGCGCGGACTGGCGTGCGGGCGCGGCTGCGGCGGCCGCGCGGCGGGGCCCCGGGAGGCGGGCCGCTGAACGGGGCGCGCGGCCCCGAGGATGCGGGAGCGGGAGCAGGTGAGGGCGCGGGGCCCCGGCCGGCGGGAGCGGGGCGGGCGCCCGAGCCGAGCGGTGGGGTGTGTCCGCACGCCGGGACCCCGGAGCGCGCCGGCCAGCCCTGGAGTCCCAGAGAATGGGTCGCGCTTACCAGACCCATAGCAGGAGCGTAACAAAGAGAAAGGTCTTCCTTTTCCAGGTTCGCTGCGATCTACTTGAGTAATTTCTAAAAGGAGTCTCGAACTTCAATTCTGAACTTCTCAGCCGATTGTTGCGGCTTAATTCTGGGTCAGGGTTTAAAAGACTTAGGCATATTTGTGCCTCTCGGAATATGTAAATGTGAAATTTGCCGGATAACTTTGGCGAGAACGGGCGTAGGGAAGGACTGTTTGGTAACGCCTTGTTTTGTTTTTGGAGTAAAGAGTGTTTACTCTGGAAAAAAGAATTCTTGGATCTGCAAATTCCGACTTGTGATGTCTGCAAATCCTGATTAGATTGGCCGCTCTTGGCATGCTCGTCCTATTTTCTTTTTTGCTGAGAAAGCCTTATAATAATAGCGTACGCTCGCAAACACATTCAAAACATTCTTGTGCTCCAAGTGACAACCGCTGTATGCCTAATAGTTGCTGACAGGTTTTTTTTTTAAGTTTGTGATAACGACAGTAATTTTACTCTGAAAGTAGTTGTGTTTTGTTTGTAGGACATTTTATTCTCGACTATCTACGCACAAGTTTTGCCCCTGGGAAACACAGATTTGATTTAATGCTATAGATACAGATATTACTCTAAAAATGTCATATGCTCTCTCCTTTTAGTGATAATTTTAAAGCAACACTGGCAAAATTACATGTGGTGAGGACCTTAGCAGCGAGGGGGGAAACAAGATTGAGAGTTAAAGTGTATTTGAGAAACTTTTGGAAAGGGAGGTGGAGAGGAAACAAAACGAATTAACAAGTAACTCAGACTGCCTTTTGTAAACTTGTACTGATGATGTATTCATTTTCTGACTACATAACAAAAGTATTGTAGAGAAATTATCTCTTAGATTTTTTCCTTTAAAAGCTATTTATAAATTTTGTTTAGTAGTTAAATTGTAAATCCAGATCCAACTACCTTTCATTTCATATTAGTTTACACCTGAAACAGACCCCCCCAAAAGCCTCTAATTTTTATTCCTCTTGGTTTTAATATTGTATTCAAACATTCATAATTTTATGACATCATTTGGCAGCAAATACTGTACATCACTGAAAATTAAGATGTGTAAATCATTGATTATTTTAACACAGTGGGTTTTACATAAATAAGCAAAAGCAAGCCATTCTTATAGATAGATCTTGGGGGGAAAATGCACCCGATACACACCAACTTTTTCAATTATGTTACAACATCTACCAAAATAAAAGAGAAAATGTTGACTTTTCCTTATCCCTGATGCTGTAATACATTTCAAGTCTCAGGGACAATTGAAAGTTTTACTCTGAGTTTGCCTAATCAGAGCTTAAGTTAATAATTAAGTTATATAGTGTAGTATCCATTACCTTCAAGGCATAGTTCTATGTAGTGAAAAGACTGCTGCATTTGAACAGTCCCTAATGCAAATATTTATTCTCCTTTGCATCTATGTAACATCTTGTCTCTTCATCTATCCTACTTAACCTATCCTGTTTCCAGTTACCATAATTTGTATATAAAATTGAAATCCATCACGTCATCTCATGAAAGGGTATTTAGTATACATGATATGTATTATATAATCTTTTAAAATTTACACACTGTTGTTTATCAGGTAGTTTTCTAGTTTAAAGCTTACTAAAGTTCTCATTTCTTGATTTTTTTTCATTTTGCTTCAGCTATTTAGTTTACACCCCCAAAACAGCAAAGAGCATCAAAATGTAGAGCTCAATATTGCAGGTGGAGACCCTATCTTTTTATACTTATTTTCTATTCCTCTCTGTAGTATGGTGCTTTTTACCTACAGAAGGCACTTAGTAAATGCTGTTAATTAGCGCAATGCTTTAGGTAGTTCTCGTTTTGTTTTTTCCCCTGGCCTCCTATCCCTTGTTTTCAACTTTTTAAATTTTTCTTGGCTATCTGGGGATAACTGGAGCTCAAAAACAAATAAAAAACCCCAAATTAAAACCCAAACAAACAAAAAAACCAGCCAGGGAAAACCGTGGGTTGGGTCCTTATTGGAGATACAGCTCTGTATGTAATTATAGCATGCTTGTAATCTCCTTAAGGACAGCGACGGCTTAGGATTCGTCTTAGATTTCTCACGATGCTCATTACGCTGCCTTGTACCCAGAGATGCAATACACATTTGTGGAATGGAATTTCAAAATGTTAAGTTTGGCAAAGCCTAGGGTAATAGCTAAACCCTATTCTCTAGCTCTGCCATTCCCTAGCCCTGGGTGCCCGTCACCTCTGGCGGCTGAGACGCAGTCAGGAGAGCGGACAGAACAGCTGTCGATTCCCAGCTCAGCCCGTTCTAGCGGGAAGCTGAGAAAGCCGCTTCTCCTCCGGAGGCCTGGGTTCTGCCTGCCAGATAAGACGGTTGGGGGCAGACCCAGTCCCTCTGCGCAGTCTCCAGTACAAGTTCATAGTAGGCAGCTACGGCCGGGCCTCGCTAAGCGATTCATCCTCGAGGGCATCCCCTGCACGAGGAAGAGAGAAGGTAGGAACTGTCCCAGGGCACTGGAAATACCCGAGAGTTTGTCGACTCGATTAGTGGAAAAATAAATCCAGCTGATATAAAAATCCCCAGCTGCCGCTCGCTTTCAGTTTGCCACAGCTCAGAAGTTACCGTCAACAGGTGTAGCTAAAATCGTTGTAAGTAGCTTATCTTGGGGTCCTATGGCTCCAAATCGGGCATCACACAAAGCCCGCCCAATCCACACCGCCTGTAGGGCTCCAGCTGGCCCCTTTAAAGGTTCCCTTCGAGAGCTGAGGGGCGGGTCCTACCCGAGCGCTTCCGTCCGGAAACGGCGCCGCGGGCGGAGGGTTCCGGGGCCTGCCAACCGACCTGTTGGCCTGGCAACGGCTTACGGGGGGAGGACGCGGCAGGAGACAGAGCCTGAGGTCTCCACCGCCGGGGTGGCTTCATGGGTTTTCTGAATTGCGTCCGCTCATTAACTCCAGATGGAGTTTAAGGCCTCGTCCGCCTCCTCTACTGGGCAGCCTAGGTGTAGGTCTACCGCCGGTGTGGGCGTCCCAACCCTGGAGAAAAGCCGGGGGCCAGGGTTTTCAGAACTGCCATTGTTCTAGTGGTAATTTGACAAGGAGCATTTGCAGGGTCTTTCATGCTATTTCCAAATAAATCAGTTTGATGACGTCAATACTTAGAAACCAGAAAAAGTTCTACAAATACTTGTTAAGCACTTCACCTTGTTTGAACCTCACAGCTGCCATAAATTAGAAGGGATTATTCCTCCCTTTTGCCTTCAGGGTTAATTTGCCTAAGATTGGAGTTGTCTTGCACTTTTCTCACTTAAGGACTTAAGAACTCTGACATTTGGAGTATTGGGGAGCCCAGAAGGGTTACCTATGAAAAACAATACTTTATCCAAAATAAGAAGAGGACCACTAATGCTAACTACTAAATTTGGGATTATAGCAGTGCTGGCCACTATCTCATTTAATCTGACATTAGCTGCAGTTATCACTATTTGTAGACTAAAGTGAGGGGTGGAGTCTGACCCAGGGCCCAACAATAGGTCTGATGATAAATTTCCACCCTGCCTCCCACGTCCTGCTAGTGCCGCCTTTTTCCAGTGGAGAGGGAAAGTTTATTCTTTGGGCACAGATTGATTGATTTTTTTTTTTTTTTTTTTTTTTAAAGCAAAGCCCAGAGTTAACCATTGCTCATGTAACCAGCGTTCCTCTTTCCTCAGCGCTGGCGTGGATGTTCGCTTCCCCCGGCCTTTGGAGACTCAGTTGCTTTTTAATGGCGGCAGCGGCTGCTGGGTGAACAGCCGGAGACAGGACAGTGTTCGTCCCGTTGGGAGAAGATCGCTTTCTCCCGGCGTCACCACCGCTGGATTAGTGGGGGTACTTTTCCCTCTTTACACCTCCATTCTCGAAGGGAGAAGATGCCACTGCCATTTGGGTTGAAACTGAAACGCACCCGGCGCTACACCGTGTCCAGCAAGAGCTGCCTGGTTGCCCGGATCCAGCTGCTCAATAACGAGTTTGTGGAGTTCACGCTGTCTGTGGAGAGCACTGGCCAGGAGAGCCTGGAGGCCGTGGCCCAAAGACTGGAGCTGCGGGAGGTAAGCCGCTAAAAAGACTGCGGGCTTCTCGGGCCTGGCTTCATTCCTTACTTCCGGTCCGCTTTACGGCATGCAGGCTGTGTTCTAGCCCACCAGACCATCATCAGAGCATGTCCCTGACTGTGGTGCAAGTCCCCTCCCCATGAGGCGGGAATAGTTCAGAGCAAGAAGTCTTCCTTCGGGAGTGCCCCGTAAGTGAATTGACAGTGCCTGAGTTTTGAACATGTTTATGTTCTCCCCAAACTGTAATCCAGAATCAAATGTGAATGCCCTTTGGGTTATCCAAGTTTCTGTTTTCAACATAACCCTAAATGGGTCATCCTGATTTCTGGTACGGTTTACTGACTTCTTTCTTTCAACGTTCATTGGCTTAAAATTCATTGACTGTCTTCCACAGGCTAGGCCAGAGACTTCTTGCCTGAGTTTGAATTCACCAACTGGTTGTGTAACCTTGGGCAAATTATTTGATATCTCTGAGTCCCAGGTCTCCATGCGGATAACAGTGGTGCCTAATTCTCAGTGGTTGCTTGATTTAATGTGTGTGTGAAGCCATAATCTCTAATAACTAGTTTGTTAGAGTACTCAGAGAGAGGGTTGCCCAGGGAAACTTCTAATCTAGTCGGTAAGAAGTTGTGGAGTCCTCACACATCCATATAATGTCTTTTTTAAAAAAAAATTGTATAATTTTAACGGGTGTAAATGCAATTTTGTTATGTGGCTATATTGCATAGTGGTAAAGTGTTGGCTTTTAGCATATTCTTCACCTGGATTATGCATATTGTACCTATTAAGTAACTTCTCATCACCTAATCTTCCCAGTTTCCAATGTCTATCATTTTACACTCTATGTCCATGTGTATACATTATTTAGCTCCCACTTATAAAAGAGAACATGGGGTATTTGGCTTTCTGTTTTTGAGTTGTTTTGCTTAAGATAATGGCCCCCAGTTCTATCCATGTTGCTGCAAAAGACATGATCTCGTTATTTTTTTATGGTTGAATAGTATTCCATTGTGTATATATATACCACATTTGCTTTATCCAGTCATCTGTTGATGACCACTTAGGTTGATTCCATATCTTTTCTATTGTGAATAGTGCTGCGGTAAACATGAGTACAAGTACCTTTATGGTATGATTTCTTTTCCTTTGGGTAGATATCCAATAGTGGGATTGCTGGATAGAGTGGTAGGTCTGTTTTTAGTTCTTTGAGAAATCTCCATCCTGTTTTCAATCGAAGTTATAATTTATATCCCCACCAACAGTGTATAAGCATTCTCTTTAATGGGCAGCCTTGCCAACATCTGTTTTTGTTTGGCTTTTTAATAATAGCCAGTCTGGCTGACTACGGTGGCTCATGCCTGTAATCCCAACACTTTGGGATGCCGAACCAGGAGGATTTTTTGAGGCCAGGAGTTCGAGGCTGCAGTGAGCTATGATCTTGCCAGTGCATTCCAGCCTGGGTGACAGAGCAAGACCCTGTCTCAAGGGGGAAAAAAAAAAAGGGCCATTCTGACTGGTATAAGATGACATCTCATTGTGGTTTTAATTTACATTTCTCTGATTAATGATGTTGAGCATTTTTTCACATGCTTGTTGGCCATTTGTATGTCCTCTTTTGAAAAATGTCTGTTTTTGCCCTTTGCCCACTTTTTAATGGATTTTTTGTTGTTGAGTTGTTTGATTTTCTTATAAATTCTGGATATTAGTCCCCTGTTGGTGCATAGTTTGCAAATATTTTCTCCCATTCTGCAGGTTGTCTAATGTCTTAAAATTTAAAATGCTATGTAAGGCCTGCGAAGAAAGAGCTCTAAAACTTAGGAGACTCCTTGCTTGCCTTTGGCTGCCAGGTTTTGGGGTAAGAAAGTTAGGGAAACTGGCTGTTCTACTTAAACAGTCAAGAATAGATAAACTTTGCCCCTGGTGACTATCCAATCATTTGGTCATTCAATATTGAAAACCTATAAGTGCCAACCCTACAGAAACTAGGATCTTGCCCTAGTGTTGTGACTAAGAAGGAAACAGGGATACTGCATACTATGGTAAGGGAAATAGAGGGTGTGCCATAGGCCAGAGGGCTGCATAGCTAAGGGATTGCTTCCTAGGGAAAGTGACATCTGAGCTGGGGGCAAGGGCATCCTAGCATGGCTAGAAAAGAGTATTCTGACAAAGGCACCTGCATGAGGCCAAAGACATGGAGGCAGCTAGTCTGTTGGAAGCCTGAATTGAAGGGAGGAAAGATTAAGACCCTCAGCCATGTAATGCAGGGGGTTTTGTTAAAGGGTTTGGACTCATCTGGAGGGTAGTGGGGAAGATAGTGAAGGGTTTAAATGGGTATGAAATGATTGTTTTTTGCAAAGAGCAAGTCCTCTGGGGAAAGATTAGGGAGGAACAGTTCAAGTTTAGATGGTGGCCACCTGGATTTGGATGGGGATGGAGAGAAGTGGTTGGAAAATTCAGGACATACCTACCAAGTATTGGGGAGGAGTTGGCATGGGGGTCTGGGTTAATACTCAGGTTTTCAGTAGATGGTGGGGGCTTTAGCTGAGAGAGGAAACCTAAAAGGAATTTCAGATATATTGGGGGCAGGAAGAAATGTGTGATTATTTCAGTTTGGAAATAAACACGGAGAAGTCGAACAGACAGATGGATAGGCTGGTCAAGGGTTCAAGCAAGCGGGAAGTGATGTGGGAAACATCAGCCTAGGTTAATCAAAGCCAGGAGAGGGTGTGAGGCTGTGCAGGGGAGAAGGAGGATATAGCAGACCTCTCAGGGTGGAATAGAGGAGGAGAGAGCCTAGGAAAGAAACTGAGATGGAACAGCCCAAGAAAGAAAAAGTAAACCAGAACATCCGGCCTTAGTGACCAGTCCTGCTTACTTGCATTGATTCTCTCTTTTTTTTTTCTTTAAAGAGGTTGGGCAGCACTATGTTGCCCAGGCTGCTGTACTCCTGGGCTCAAGTGATTCTTCCAGCTCTCAGCCTCCTCCTGGGTTACTGGGATTACAGGCCCGTGCCACCACACCCAGTTTATTCCTTTTTTTTTGCTTGCTTCACCCACCTTTCATTTTTCCTATTTGGTTTCTTTTTCCTGTAACCTTCTTTCTCATACACCAGGTCTGCCTACAACCCCTAGAGAGTTAGCTTCTTGAGGAATTGTGGCTTATTTATATTTGTACTTGGGTACCGGGTGTGGAATGTGCTCAATAACTGCAGGGTGAACTGAACCCACAAGCATTCCTTTCCTTCTGTTAGTCAAGAAGTCCAGAGAAGTTGCCATCCCTTGTTGGAGGTTATCAGTCTCAGGAAACAAGTGACTTTATATAGCTATGGATATGAGCCTGATTTTTTAACAGGAAAGCAGAGTGCTTTGAGAGGAAAAAGGCATAGTCCCTAGAAAATACTTTGCCCGTGGAGAGATTATTCCACCATCTCTAACATTTAACAACAGTCATGGTTAGAAAGTTTGTATAGCAAACTTTTTCTCAGAAGCTCTGCTCTGGCAGCATGTAAACAGATGGTCCAGGCATCAGGCCTAATCTTACCAATGACTGTTCAGAAATAATCTGAGTGGGGTAACACCTATTTCCAGTTTGTGTACATATAGCACGTCTGATTCATACCAAGAAATATTTTGATATGTTGGTTTCTTTCACTGTTCTCCTACCAAGCAAACCTGGAATTGTCATAGCCTTAGATTTGGCTATAAGCTTTGCTGCTGCCCAGATTGGGGGGGAAAAAAGCTTTACTCTTCCTAACTGAATACTGTTTACTTCAACAATGACAATTATAAGGGCTACACACAATAATACCATTATAAATCTATACCCAGGGGCTTCAACTATGTCAGTAATATTTTATTAAGCTGGGTATGTGAGTATATGGTTTCGGTTTTTCTTAGCCTGCATATTTTTACAAATGCCTGAGATTTTATACTAAAGAAATTAAAAACAACAGTGCACATACTTTATATCCAATTTAGTTAGCTTTCTAAGTTTTTTCTAAATTCACTATTCAAACTACAGAAAGTGACTTTTAAAAATGGGAAAATGAATTATTTTGGGAAAATTCTGCTGTTTGTTATAGCAATAGCTTCTCAAAGCTGTTGAAATTCTCTGCCTGTTATTCTGAATTTCAAAACATTTTCTAAGAGAGGCTGCGAAAGTCTTTGTGGAATTTAAGGGGAATTAGAGAAACTTCTCTCCAATTTTGAAAATATGTTATAGAGCTTTAAAGGAGGTGGTGAGACAAGGGGGTATTAGCTGGACATTGTCACTCTCATGGGGTAGTATCATCTTGGTGGAATCAGTGCAGTCTAGAGTCCAGTGATCAGGCTTAAAAACCTAATGTCATGGGGAGGAAGACTTGTAAAACCAGGAGGCAGGTTTAGTAATTTATAATTAGATATGGAACTGCCAAGGGCCCCGAGTATGTGTGCCCCTGGCCAGGCCAAGATCTCCCTGAAGGCAGGTCACGTGGGAGCCAGAGCAAATCAGAAGTTGATTAGTGAGCATGGACTCAGAGAAGAGGTGTTGTCTTAAAAAAATTACATATTTTTATAAGGGGAATAGTGCTACCTGCAGGACCAGACAAGTTCCTTTGAGTAACGACACCCTTTCCTCGTGACAGTGCTTCAGTGGGCACTGCCTGTGTTTGTCTCCAGAGAAGGCTGTTTAACAAAGTTATGACAATCTGCAGTGGTCAGAAACACCTGACTTTGGATCCCAGTGCTGCCACTTAAGTAATTATTAAATTGATTTTCTGAGTCCACTGGTGTTTCATCTGTAAATTGGGGATGCTAATAGTATCTCCTTGACAGTAGTTGTAGGGATTCAATATTAAATGTAAAACATTCGCAGAGGATCTGGTATTTGGGAAATTCTCGGTAAGAGTTAGTCTTCATTACCATTGTTGTTGTTACTACCAAATTGTCCTCAGGTGAACTTTTTTCTTTTGTAAATATTTTCCATTTACTGAAAGAATACATGCTTGTTTGTAAAATGTTCTTATGATGGGCACTGGTAATCATACTTCTCACACATTACTAAACTTACAATGTTTGTATGTCATCTTTATTTGGAAAGTCGTATTTGAACTTCTGATTCCTTGTCAGCTGAAAAAAACCAATGTGTACAATGTCGCTGCCCATTGCCCTGAGAAAACAGCTTCAGAATTGTTTAGCTCTCTATTAGCCTGTTTTCTTCCCCCCCATCCCTAGGATAAAAAAACGGTTTATGAAATTTTGGATTAAGGTTTATATTTTTTTCATTAGGATATGTTTTTTTCAATATTATTACTAGATATATACTTTTTTCTTTTCTCTCTCTTTTTTTTTTTTTTTTAGAGACAGGGTCTTGCTCTGTTTCCCAGGCTGGAATGCAGTGGCACGATCACAGCTCACTACAGCCTTGTACTCCTGGGCTCAAGCGATCTTCCCATCCCAGCCTCTCGAGTGGCTGGGACTACAGGTGCTCGCCATCATGACTGGCTAATTTTTAAATTTTTGTAGAGATGGGGGTCTTAGTGTGTTGTCTAGGCTGGTCTCTAACTCCTGGCCTCAAGAGATCTCCTGCCTCGGCCTCCCAAAGTGCTGGGATTACAGGTGTGAGCTGCCTGGCTATTTTTCAATATTTAGATATTATAATTACATTTTTCATCATGCCATCATAGATATTAATTGGATTCATTGCAAACTATTATGTCTTGTATACTCTGCTTTCCTCAATCTTAAAGTCGTTATTCAGTTTAAATTTACATTTGGTTGGAGTTTTAAAAAGTTTTTTTTAATCCTCAGGCTGTTGAAACCATGGAAGTCTTCTTTCCAAGATCCTTTTTTTGTGTCTTTGCTATGATAACATTGTGTTAGTTTTATAACTTAAATCTTAGAGGGCAGTTTTTTTTCAGTTGGTACTGAGGGGTATTTGTGTGTTGGGGGGGGGATCCTCATTATTCCTCCCATATATAGCATGTATATAACTACAGTTTTGAAGTTGAGTTAAATATTGAGACACTGGTAAAATTATCTCCGAAATATTTTGTTGAGGAAGATGGAAAGTCTCATCAAATTTACAAGTTCTTACTATGGCCTCATTTCTTAATTATAGGCTTTGGGTATGTGGTTATCCTATTTTGGTTTATCGTAGATCTTTGTGAAATGCTTTTTAAATTGTGTTTGCAGTGCATTACAAACATGTCATGTTTTTGTTCTTTAGAATATAAGCTCCATCAAAGTAGGACTCTTGTTCACTGGTCTATCACCAGCATCTGATATAGTGCCTTGCACCTTACAGTAGATAGTTGCTAAATAATTGTCTACTTAGTTTAAAAATTAAGATTCTTGTTTTGAATTTAGATTGAGCATGGACAGCAGTTGAGTCAGTCAGCCTTTATTTGCCCTATGATTTTATTTCTTCAAGAGAGTTGCACATTTACAAAGCTTCTTACACAGGTATAAAAAGCACCGTCTTTATACTTTTGTTTATTTTTTACTTTGGGGTTTCTTCTGAAATACTTAGAATGTGGTCTAGTTCTGGGGGCTTCCTGAGTTAAGATGGCTGTGTAAGGAAGTGTCAGCTTCCTTGCTGAACTTTGAGCAGATTCTTCTCTTAGTGCCTTATGGCATGTGGGGTTATGTTTTGGCTAAGGAATTTGTTGGAATAGAGAGGAACTAAACATAATGCAAATCGTTACGCTCAAGCACAACTTTAGAAAGTGTTCTTGGCCATCAGAGAGTCTTATTTTAAATTAGTGTCTTAGGTATTCCAAATATCCACTGACCTTATCTTGACTGTTATCTGAGTAGACATCAAGAATTTCCTGCTCCTTTCCTCTGTACTAGCTGTTTTCAGTTGGACTCTAAAAATAGTCAAAATATGTGTAAGATAAAAGTATAATACCTGCAAACTTTTCTACCATTTGGGCTGAGTAGTTATTTATTCACATATGTATGTTATAAAACCGGTAAGATTGAGGTATAGATAAAAATCAGTAAATATTTTCAGTTAGAGCTATTGGACCATCTGAAGCAAATATAATGTTAGATTAGCCTCTCATCTATATAAAGAAAGTTTTCCAAAGTCTAAAACCATTCATCAGGGTTTTTTTTTGATATTTAGGTTTTCTATTACTTTTCTTATTTAATCTAGATAATTAAGAATTAGTCATATAAATAAGTATGGGAATTACACATACAAACATGGAGATACGCATTTTAAAGTGTATAATACATAATCATATAAGTTATTACAGAATTTAGAAACCTGTTTATTTAAAGAATGGAGCAGTAGTCAACCTAGGCTTAATGTCTAATGAACTTAAAGGCAAATGATTTGAGGTGTTTTTCTTCCAGTATTGAATTTTTCTCTTGAGACACCAGTGATTTCCTTGACTCAGCATCTATTTGTCACAATAGTGTTGTCTCATGACCATATGGAATGAAGCATGAATTTGCTTATATGAGGAGATTTGTGACTTGAGTTATAAAATGGAGGAACTGCTGTTGTTTGGGGGGCTCTAAGTTCCGTCATTGTCCTTGGTGTATGGCTTCAGATTCCATTCCTTTTAATAAGTCTAGAAGCTTTGATGGCTTTCTGCTGTCCCCCATTTGGGTGAATGAGCATTATTGTGCTGGAAGCTTAACTTGCCTTATCTCATTTAATCTTCACAATGAGTTAGGCAATTATCTTTTCCATTTTAAAATGAGGAAACTGAAGTTATAAAAAGTTTGGGTGATTTGCTCAGGATCACGCAGCTAGTAAGCAAAAGAGCCAGAATTTGAGTTTTTATCTGTCAGATTTCTGCTTGAACTTTAACCTTTAAATTTGTGGGGGTCACAGACCCCTTTGAGAACCTGATGACAACACAGAATTTTGCACACAATTTCAGATAGTTCATTGCCACTCCCTCCCACAATCTGTCCATGGGCCCAGGCTGTGGGACTGGAGGCCTCCTGGATGAGGCAGTTTTCTCCTGTCCCTACAGAGCAGGATCTTTCTTCCCTTGGTCTTTCTTCATAGTAAGAAAGGGAGGATGGAATATTTGTGAACAATTCAAAACCTTCATATTTTATTTATTCATTCACTCATTCATTCAAGATAGCATCTCGTTCTTTTGCCCTGGCTAGAGTACAGTGCTGTGATCGTAGCTCATTGCAACCTCAAACTCCTGGTCTCAAGCGACCTTCCTGCTTCAGTCACCCCAGTAGCTGGGACTACAGGCATGTGCCACCATGCCCAGCTGATTTTTGTATTTTTTTTGTAGAATTGGGGGTCTCCCTGTGGTGCTCTGGGTGGTCTCGAGCTCCTGGCCTCAAGCTATCCTCCCACCTCAGTCTCCCAAAGTACTAGGATTACAGGTGTGAGCCACTGGTCTGGCCAAGACCTTCATGTTTTTAAGAAAATAATTTGGGGTGGGGGAGGGGATGGGGGTATGCCTACACAATGAGTGCATTGCGCACCGTTTGGGGAGTGGTAACACTTGAAGGTGCTGACTCGGGAAGGGGGGGTGGGGAAGGGAGGGATATATACCTACACAATGGGTGCAAGGCGCATGACCTGGGGAACAGACACGCCTGGAGCTCTGACTTGGGGGGAAAGGCGGTACAGGAGCAACGTATGTAACCTGCAATTCTGTATCCCCCATAACAAGATGAAATAAAAAAAAAAAAAAAAGAAAAGAAAATAATTTGCCTCTGAATATAGTCCCCCGTTACCCCATTTTCTATCACAAGTACCCTTCTTCCCTTGGCCTTTGTCTTGGCCTTCTCAGAAAGGGTCATTTGGGGTATACATTTCCTCAATGGGACAACTTACTATTAAAGAAAAGTCCCCTCTCAGGGAGAAAAGAGGGGAGGTTATAAGTGGGAATTCTTTCATGGTACCACTGATAATAGATCCATGTCTGTCTTCCCTACCAGGCAGCACCTCTGTGCCCACCTAGGCAGTAGGTGTGTGACAAATCTCCAGTGAATGAATGGATGACTCATATTTCCTTTATACATTCATCACATTCCTGGTCCAATTGTTGAGCCCTCTATATCATTCTTCTTGTCAGAGACACAATCTATCTGAACATGATATTTCTTTTCTGTTAACAAGGACTCATATCATTTCTTAATGGTTTAGCAAATGTTTTCCTATTCAGTTCTCCAAGCAATTTGTTCATAAACAAATGCCACTTAGATTTCCTTTATCTTTTAATGATCTGACAGGATATCCAGAGGCGATTTAAATTTTTGCTTAAGATGCTAATTTCCTATAATCTGAGATCAACGGGCAGGAAAAATAAAAGATGCTAGTTTCCCTAGAAGAAACTATGCATTTCATAAATTCTGTAAGAGAATTGGCAGCATGTAGTAGAAATAGCTTTCCTATCACTTTGTATAGATCACCAAAATAAGATTGCTAAAATGTGTACAGTGTTTAGATTTATAAGTAGGACAGAGGAGTTGTGTTATTTTAAATAAGCTTTAACTGAACAGGCTAAGAAAATACACAAATAATCTCATGCCAGGTGGCAGAAGATCATTTTCTTTATGAATCTAAAAACAACTTGTCTTGGCTAAGTCATGTAACAGTTATTTAGACAACTCAGACTTTGTTGCCTTGTCAAATTAATTTCAAAGTCAAGTGCATTTTCAGCAGATTGAACTTTGTACCATTCAACTCAGCTACAGTTGACAAAGTTGAGGATTTGGAGGCAATAAGGTGGAGTTTTAGTGCCAGATGATCTTGGGTTCAAATTCCTACATACCACTAATGTGACTCAAGGAAACCAACTTGACTTTTCTGGGTTTTGTTTTTGTCATATGTGATATGGTTGCATGTGATAAGAATGATAGTTATTTACTGGGTCCTGACCATGCACCAAGCACTGTACTATATGCTTTACATATGTTTAACTTACATATGTTTAATTTATACCCTGAGTATAATCAACTTCCTATTTCCTCCCACCATCTTGGTGATGGAGTAGACCAAAGGCTGGCAGTGTCCACAAGACAATTTTTTTTTTTTTATTTTTCATGAGATAGGGTCTTGCTCTATCTCCCAGGCTGGAGCACAGTGGTGTCATCATAGCTCACTGCAACCTCAGACTCCTGGGCTCAAGTGATCCTCCTGCTTCAGCCTCCTGAGTAGCTGGGACTACAGGCACATGCTATCACTCCTGACTGATTTTTAAATTTTTTCTTTTTTAGAGATGGAGTCTTGCCATGCTACCCAGGCTGGTCTCAAATTCCTAGCCTCAAGTGATCCTCCCATCTCAGCCTCCCAAAGTGTTGGGATTATAGGCATGAGCCACCACTCGTTGCTGTGAAGCATAAGTAATGATGAAGAATATGTCTAAAATTGTACATTACTATTTGTATAATGTCTGTCACCCCCCACTAGAACGCAGACTTCACTGTACACTCCTGTACAACCAGTGCTTAGGTAGGGCAGCTGGTCAGTGACAGCCCCTAACTAGAATTCAGGTCTTCTAGCTCCTGGTTTAACACTTTTTCCTCAAAAACACACTACTTTCCCATTGAGCCATTGACATTTTCCTAAAAGGAAAGCAATTCAAATGTTGATATTTTCTATTTATTTTAAACGGAAAGAAAGAGAAAGAAAAGAAGTTACCAAAGTCAACCCTGTTAGTGAAGGAAATATTTAAGTGTAGAATTTCTTCTACTAAAGAGATATAATACAATATGAAATTTTATACTATTTAAGGAGACTTGAAAACCATAAGAGCTCATATTACTTGAACACTTATTGCATGAGACACTTTTGTAAGTGGTTTAAATGTTTTTACTTATTTTTTTGGGGGGGGGGAGGGGTGGTTTCTGGTAAGGACCGGAAAACCTGCTAGACAAATTCTAAAAAAGCTGTAACACTTTTTTGCTTATTTTGATCCTCAACAGTCCTATGAGTGAGGCACTATTGTATTCATCTCCATTTTACAGATGTGTAAACTGAGACACAAAGATATTAAATGACTTGCTCATGGCCACATGGCAGAAACCACAGTAGAGTAGTTCTTCTGGCTCCTTGATCAGCATCTTTCTTCCTAGGATATAAACTTGGGCAAGTGGCAGGTGGCCTGCTGTGGAGCTCATGCCCTTAATGACCCCTTGGCACAGTGTGGCCTCCCAGATCTCATGGAGATTGTTATAAGTATGCTTGAGATACTTGTTATCATTTATTTTATTTTACAATTCATCATTTTGCTTAAAATATGTTTTTGAAGTCATATCAGACAAAGAAAGATAAGCATGAGAAGAAACATGAGTCATCATTAGGCCAGCTAGACATTGTTGGGGAACCCTGAGGTATTTAAGGCAGAGCTGTCTGATGGGAAGCCTTTGGTTAACTCATTCCTTGGCAGAGTTGGAAGTACCAGCCTGATGAAATACATACCAGGAGAGTTCCCTGCTGAGAGATTTTCCAAAGTATTATCTGTTGCACTACTGTTGAATGAATTTGGGGCTTTCTAGAGTCAGACTCTACTTCCAAGCCAGAAGAAATGGTGTAACTAGTGAATCTATTGATGTGCTTGCTGCCTTTACTGATGAGCTTAATCACTGCTAGTTAGCTGTGATTGAAGAATGAGAGGATTTAGTTTGTTCTATCATGTGGGTCCTAAACAAAATAACCTTTTATATGGTCTTACATAGAGCACATTAGCCTTTGCTTGTATTGAAACTTTGTACAAGAACATCTTAGTTATCCCTATCATTTGTGGTAATAAAATGTATATACAGTCAAGTGCCACTCAATAATATTTTGGTCAGTGGCAGACTGCATATATGATGGTGGTCCCATGAGATTATTAATTGATTAACCAATTACTTAGAGACAGGGTTTTGCCGTGTTGCCCAGGCTGGTCTTGAGCTCCTGGACTCAAGTGATTCTTCTGCCTTAGGATCCTCCTGAGTAACTGGACTACAGGTGCCTGCTACTGCACCCGGTGTCCATAAGATTATAATACTGTATTTTTACTGTACATCTTCTATGTTTGGATATGTTTAGTTACACAGATACTTACCATTGTGTTATAGTTGCCTACAGTATTCTGTACAGTAACATGCTGTACAGGTTTGCAGTCTAGAAGTAATAGGCTATACTATATTGCCTAGGTGTGTAGCAAGCTATACCATCTAGGTTTGTGTAAGTACACTCTATGACGTTCAAGCAATGTCATTAGAAATTGCCTAATGACGTATTTCTGGGAATGTTTCACCTGTCATTAAGTGATGCGTGACTCTACTAAAATTTCCCATTTAAGCCTAGTTTACTCTTTAAAAATGTGTTGATATTGTTTTAATCCTATAATTGAATATCTTTCTCCATAGCACTTATCAGTATCTGGCATACCATATATTTTGCTTATTTGTCTTTTTACCCCCTATTGGAATGTAAGCTATGTTGAGGGCAGGAATTTTTAAAGAATGATCTTATTGCATTTGAGTCATCATATTCTTTATAGCATCTGATTGTCCAGGGTGGTAAATAGAAAAGCTATGAGTAGTTCATCTATGTAGATTCTAATTCATGCCTTGGACCTTCTTTCAATCCCTGAAATTGGCTTATAATTTGACTCATTTCCTGAAAAATACTACAACCACAAAAATCTGGCCCCTTGAGGGGTTTGGTTACTTGGACTTCGTTTTATTAAAATTTCAGAATAATTTAGAAGACCAAGATGTAGTTTTATTTTTTAAAATATGAAACACTTCATGAATTCATGTGTTACTGTTGCTTAGGGGCCATGTTAATCTTCTCTGTATCATTCTAATTTTAGTGTGTTACTGAAGCAAGTACTGATTATTTGAGTCTTCATTTGGATGTGATACAGTGTAATCATATTGTATATTATCTGGCTGTAAAATCGATAATATTTGATTAAGGATAGAAGAAAATGGATTAAAATTAAACAGAAAAGGAAAAAATTCTCCCTGCTTCAAAGCAATGTGACCACTGCTCTCTCACAAGGAAGAAGATACTTCATTATTTATGGCAGACTCAGTGTAGAGCTAAGCTCCAGGTTTGAATTAGGTTGATACTGTTAACTACCCGTGTTAGATGATCTCTTCCCATGATAGACTGTATCTAGTGCTGGCTCCTCTCATCTCTTTCCTGATAAAAAGTCTTCTGACTTCTGCCTAGTCTAAGAAAGGCATCAAGATGAAATATTAAATATTTGCAATTTTAAATGGCATTAACTTTTATCAACCCTAGCACATCAGTGGCTTAAAAAACCCTTCAGATAATTTGTGTCCCTCTGCTCTGCTTTAAAAACAGTACAGCCAAGAAGACTCTTAAAATAATTACACGAGAAAAGATTTAGGGATTAGGAAAGGGTTTACATTTTGACAGGATTTGGACCTGCTTGTAATAGCTGATATCGACTTACAGGACTGTGCTTTTGGGTGCTTCACCTTTTTCCCAAACTCAAATTTATAAACTGTCTTTTCCTCTGAACCGAAAGCTTGATTGTCAAATCGCTTTGTTCACAGAGTCAATGTCAGTTCATTTAAAGTAAGTCAACCATATTGTGTCTGAAAAGAAGCCAAGTTCTATTTAACTTTGTTTTGTTTTTACTCTAATTTACATAGCAGGCATAGTTATTTGTACAGTTTTGGGGAGTAGGTATGAAGAATTTTAAACAGCTATGAAGAAATCATTGAATGATTTTATGAAAACTATTCTGATAAGTTCAGAACAAAATAGGAAAGAAAGAGAGAGAATATAAAATATCTGACAAAGTTTCATACAAATCTATTCATTGATAATTGAGAATTGATCTAGGGGATGCTAAATTATTCAGTGATTTAGAGGCTTCTGTTGGAATGAGTTTCCCACAGGTCAAATCAGCTTACTTTGGTCACCAGTAAAAGTAGACAGAACTGGAGAAAAAGGAACCACGTAGAGGTAAAATTTCTTACTGGGAAAAGTACTGGGTAGTTGGATAACAAGCGGTGGTAGGAGACATGAACCAAAGCCAGTAATTAAAGGCTGGTCTTTTGGGAAACTTTTATTACAATTAAACCAACCCATAAACAGAACCAGGACAGGCATAACTCAGAAGATTTGGACTTGAGGAAGAGAGACCACGTGATTCTGGGAAAATAACCTAGACCAAGTAATGACTGGTACTAGTTGAAATTTAGGGCACACGGGGCCTTTCTGTACCAAAGTTTTGGTATTTCTTTTAAAAATAAAGTGTCCTAGTATATCCCGACTTTATTTTATTTTATTATTATTTTTTTTGAGACAGAGTCTCGCTCTGTCACCTGGTCTAGAGTGCCATGGTGTCAGCCTAGCTCACAGCAACCTCAAACTCCTGGGCTCAAGCAATCCTCTTGCCTCAGCCTCCCAAGTAGCTGGGACTACAGGCACTCGCTACCACACCCGACTAATTTTTTCTATTTTTAGTGGAGACGGGGGTGGGGGGGGGCGGGGGGGGGTGTCTCGCTCTTGCTCAGGCTGGTCTTGAACTCCTGACCTCAAGCGATCCTCCCACCTTGACCTCCTAGAGTGCTAGGATTTACAGGCATGAGCCACTTCGCCCAGCCTATCTTGACTTTAAATAAAGGAAACAAATTAGTTTGACTGTTACAATAGTTAGATAGTTATATATTCAAGGAAGAAGCATGCTTGACTCAAGTTTTGTTCTATTTTCAGTCATACCTGAAGAGATCCTATTTGCTAAATTTATGTACTCATAATAGATATAAGAAGAGTGCTTTTTAGCTTTATCAGCAAAATTTTCACTTGTAAAGTATTCTTTACCACAATTTTTTAAGGAAGGGAGGGTACATGTTATTTTCCCTGTTAAGAAACTGAGCCTCAGTGAGGAAGTGACTTGCTGAAGAGATGGTGCGTGGTGGAGCCTATACTCAAAGGCCAAGCCTCTGGACCTCAAATCTAGCACAGTTTCCCCTATACACACTAGTGATGGCTATTGGAATCACAGACATAGCTCCCTGGAAGAAACATAGTCATGTGCCTCTTAAGGATGGAGGAATGTTCCGAGAAATTCATTGTTAGGCAATTTCGTCTTAGGCAAAGGTCTTACGGTGTACTTACACAAACCTGGATGGAATAGCCTACTACACACCTAGGCTGTATGAGATAGCCTGTTGCTCCTAGACTACAAACCTGTACAGCATGTTACTGTACTGAATACTGTAGGGAACTGTAACACAGTGGTAAGTATCTGTGTATCTAAACTTATCTAAACATAGAAAAGGTACAGTAAAAATATGGTATACAAGATTTTAAACAAAAGGTACACCTGTATAGGGCACTTATGAATAGACCTTACAGCCTGGAAGTTGCTCTGGGTGAGTGGTGAGTAAATGTGAAGGCCTAGGACAGTACTGTACACTACTGTAGACTTATAAACACTGTACACTTGGGCTATACTAAATTTACATAAAATTTTCTTTCTTTAATAATAAATGAATCTTAGCTTACAGTAACTTTTTTACTTTATAAACTTTTTAATATTCTTAACTTTTTGACTCTTTTGCATTAACACTTAGCTTAAGACACAAAAAGTGCAGAGCTGTAAAAAATTTTTTTCTTTCTTTACATCCTTATTCTGTGAGCTTTTTTCTATTTAATTTTATTTTTTTTAACTTTTTTGTTGAAAGCTCAGACACATACACATGCATTAGCCTAGGCCTACACCAGGTCGGGATCGTCAATATCACTGTCTTCCGCCTTCACATCTTTCCCCACTGGCAAGTCTTCAGGGGCAGTAACACGCGTGGAGCTGTCATCTCCTAAGATAACGATGCCTTCTTCTGGATACCTCCTGAAGGACCTCCCCGAGGCTGTCTTACAGTTAACATTTTCTTTTATAAGTAGAAAGAGCCCACTGTAAGATAATGATAACAAGTACGTTATAATAAATACATAAATCAGTAACATAGTCATTTATCATTATCAAGTATTAGGTACTATACATAATTGTAAATGCTATGCTTTTATATCACTGGTAATGCAGTAGGTTTGTTTACACCATGTTACCACAAATGTGTGCAAGTGTGTGTTGCACTACAATTTATGACAGCTACAGCATCACTTGGCCATAGGCATTTTTCAGTTCCATTACAATCTTATGGGACCACTGTCATATATGCAGTCCATCATTGGCCAAAATGTCCTTATGCAGTGCATGATGGTATTAATAATTAGCTTCCAAGCTACTAGTCAAACCTTTCAAAAAACAAAACAGCAGGTACCAAATATTTGAACTTACAAGTGAAGTAATGAAACAACAATTAAATTGGCTAACGTATGATAAAGCTGTATATAAAATAAGTTATTTTCTAATTATCTTTGGGAAATGAAGTGTGCTTCACAACTAATTTTGCCTAATAAACAAGGCTTACTCCTTTGTCCAAATAACTATTTTGAGTGCTAATCTTTGGAAAGATTTATATATTTTTCCACTTGTCTTAAACAAAGGAGTAGGAACTGTGATTATTGTTAAATACATGACTAATATTTAGAACAAATGTTCCTTCAATAAATAACTCCAGACTACCTGTGCATTTGTAATTCTTTATAACTTCTTCTTAAAGGGTTTTTGTTTGTATGTATGTATTCTCCCTTGCTAAAAGAGTATTACCCATAATTTCCTTCTGCTGCCAACTTGCTATTATTTAACAATCCCTTTTCCTTTAATTTGTCATCTTTTAATCTGCTTTGGACTGAACCAAGTCACTGAACTCATTAAAAGTATGTATAAAATAAGGAAAAATTTCCATAAAAGAGATAGGAGAAATTTCTTCATCGAGGGCATATCCTTTATAACTTTGACATTAACATGTACTTATTTCTCAAACATATTTTTCCCTATTCTGTGTTCTTCAATTATGTTCAGATAGTTGAGATTGCCAGATAATTGTCAAACTATACAAAATCTTGACTCTTAAGTACAGATATTAGAAAATAGATAATGTTATTAACTCAAGACTCTGCTCATCTATTTCTGGCTTATTTTTTTTCCCTTAGATTTTCTTAATGGCCTGAATTTGATGTATTTAAATATTTGAAAATAAAGTTTTAAAATTCTGTACTTGATTTTAATTATGAATATTTCTGGTCTTTAACAAAATTTTCTTATTGAGTTGAAATTCACATAACATAAAATTAACCACTTTAAAGTAAACAATTCAGTGACATTTAGTACATTCACAGTACCACCTCTGTCTAGTTCCAGAACATTTTCACCCCCAAAGGAAACTCTGTACCTATTAAGCTGTCACTCTCCATTCCTCCCTGCCCCTAGCAACTACAAGTTTGTTTCTTTCTGTCTCTATGGATTTATCTATTCTGGATATTTCATGTAAATGGAATTATGTGATATATGACCTTTCGTGTCTGGCTTTTTCTTAGCATCATGTTTTTGAGGTTCATCCACATCGTAGCATGTGTTAGTACTTTATTCCTTTTTAGGGCTAAATATTCCATTGCATGTATAAAGCACAAACTTGTTTATCCATTCATCTATCAATGGACATTTGGGTTGTTTTCACCTTTTAGCTATTGCAAATAGCCCTATGAGCATGCATGTACATGTATTTGTGTTTGAGCACCTGTTTCCAATTCTATCCTAGCACTTCGGGAGGCTGAGGCAGGAGGATCGCTTGAGGCCAGGAGTTTAGACCAGCCTGGGCAAAATAGCCAGACTCTGTCTCTCTAAAAAAAAAAAAAAAAAAAAAAAGCCAGGTATGGTGTGTGCTTGTAGTCCCAGCTACTCAGGAGACTGAGGCGGGAGGATTGCTTGAGCCCAGGAGTTCAAGGTTGCAGTGAGCTCTGATAGCACCACTGCACTCCAGCTTGGCCAACAGAGCGAGACCCCTGTCTATAGTAAAAAGTTGATTTCACAGTATTTATTCAGAATTCAACTGGGTGGGATCCCAGTTATGCTTATTTTAAAATATTGATTATGATTAATGTTTTAGTATTAATAGCTAAAAAGCTAAGCATGATATTTTTTCAGTATTTTTTTGTTTTTGTTAAAACCTGTATGTAAAATTCAGTAGCATCTACGGCATTTTGATGTCCAGGCCTTGGAATGCTTTTGTTTGTGCAGAGTTCAAGAAATGATATGAAAGTATAATTGACTTTTTGCCTCTATTTCCTGTATGTGAGTATCTAGATAAAGATAGATCTTGCCTCCTTTTTTCCTTTCAGCTCTTGCTGTTGTTCCTTTCTGAGAAGAGAGGCAATAGAAGAGCGCTGTCACTGGGTGCCAGGTCATGGATTAATGCAATGGAAGTCATTGAAATCCTTTTGTACATTGTTGTCATCTTTAGTGACCTTCTCTCTTTCCAGGTCACTTACTTCAGCCTCTGGTACCACAATAAGCAAAATCAGCGCCGGTGGGTAGATTTGGAAAAACCTCTGAAGAAGCAGCTGGACAAATACGCACTGGAACCTACCGTCTATTTTGGCGTGGTGTTTTATGTGCCTTCAGTGTCACAGCTGCAGCAGGAGATCACCAGGTGAGAAATTAAGTGCTATTTGTTTTTAGCAAGTAATCTAGTGAGATTAAAAAAGTGAAACTAAGGTCAAAGTCAAGAGGTGGAAGTCTGAAACCTTGCCCTCCCGCCCCACAGTTTTACTGCCTTATTACAAGAAGGTTCTGGTATGTGGCACGGCAGAGTGTTTCACTGCATGTCGGATGAGTTATGGGTTCGTTAGGCACAAAGGAATCATTAAAAGGGAAAAAAACGTTTTTACCCTGGCTGTGAACTCTTCTTGTAGTGATGTCACCTGCAGTATTTTATTGTTTTGTTTCTGATCCTTTGTAACAAGGAAATGAGAGAGGAGACTAAAAATTAAAGTCATAAAATCTGGTCATTCCTCAAGGAAATGTGCCTAAAGGTTCTTAGATTTCTTTGACTCCAGTAGCTATAATCTGTGGACAGGTGGGAAAGGAAATTTGTAGGGGAGGGAAGGCATTCAAGAAGGAGAGAAAGGGAAGTGTTTAAGATCAGAAAATTTTGGCTAGTAAGTGCCCTTAACAGGGACAAAAAGCAGAAAGGGAAGATGATACTAAGGTGCCAGATAGAAGAACTAAATGTCCTCTCCCCTACTCCGCTCCCCCAAGACAAAACAATAAACAGTGCAATAAAATTTGAATTCTTAAGCCTGCCTTTCAAAGTTCTCCGAAATCTGAAATCTGTCATTACCTTATCTTTTTAACACTATTTAACGTTACTGTTGAGCCAAGCTGTACTACTTCCAGGGCCCTGGATGTGCCGCATGCCTTTTTGTCTTTGTGTCCTAGATCTTTCCCTTGTGTTTATGTACTGGGATCCTGTTCATCTTCTGAGTTGTACTTCAGAAGGTACCTTCTCCACGAGGCATCTGTGACTTCCAGGCTGGAATAAGGTTTACCTTGTCCAAACCGTCCCAGAATTTGCTTGCACTTGTGTTAAGATGGCCTTTGTCATAGCCTCTCGTTATGGTTGTGTACATCTCTTATCTTTTCCCTAGATTTTAAATCCATGTTTTCTTTAGCTTTACTTTTCTCATGCTATCTAACATAATGCCCTGCAGATAGTAAGAACCTGGTCCTGCCCCATGTTTGTGGAATGCTGTTTGAGCCTGCTGGTTACTTATTAGAAGAGGTTGGAAAACCAAAGCAGCAAGGATCAGGTGGTAGGGATAAGCACACACTGACTGAAGTAAGTCTGAAGTATAAACATGGAAGAGAGTAGTGGAAGCCAGAAGGAAAAACCCTGCACTCATCACCTCAGCTCATTTAAATGTTTAGTGAAGACTTGATATGATCTAAGAACTATGTTGGCCACAGTGGGATGTGAATACACAGGTGAATACACAGGTGAATTTAATCTTACCCAGGAGGAGTTACTCATAGTCTGATGGAACTGGCAGTTCATATAAATAAATAATTATAGTATCCTATGATAATAAATGCTTTTATTATTAATAAAGCTCTGGATTCCTAGGGGTGGTACAAGGGTAACTTGAACAGGGAAGGTAAAGAAGCTGATTTTTTTTTTTTTTTTTTTTTTGATAGAGTCTCGCTCTGTTGCCCTGGGCTAGAGTGCTGTGGCGTCAGCCCAGCTCACAGCAACCTCAAACTCCTGGGCTCGAGCGATCCTCCTGCCTCAGCCTCCTGAGTAGCTGGGACTACAGGTGCGCACCATCAAGCCTGGATAATTTTTCTACTTTTAGTAGAGATAGGGTCTTGCTCTTGCTCAGGCTGGTCTCAAACTCCTGAGCTCAAGCAGTCCTCCTGCCTCGGCTTCCCAGAGTGCTAGGATTACAGGCATGAGCCATCATGTCTGGCCTACAAGAAGCTGATTTTTTTTTATTGATTTTAGAAGGAATTTTCTAGAAAGAATATCTTGTGCAAAGCAGGGGTAATAAAGAAGATTACTGTGTGTTTTCAGGGTGTTTCAGATATTACCTAGAGAGGGGAGAGGAAGTTTAAAACATAGGCATTAGTAATAAAGTCATAGGACAGTGAGGAAGACATTTTTGAATTTTAGTGGAATGGAATGATCAAATTTGCATTTTGTGAAGAACACCTATCATGGGAAGCTCTTTGAGGTGGCAAGACTATAGGCTGGAGACCGGTTAGGAATGTCCATGCCATAATCTAGGCATTAGTCTAGAATGTAGACCCAAACAGAGGTGTTAGCCAGGTTGAGAGAGAATGGCCTTACTAGATTCCATCACAGGATTGCTCATTGATTAGGTGTAGAAGAACCTGACAGAGAGGTTGTATCAGTAAGGATTAAGTGTGGCTATATATAACAATAAAACTCTTAAGTATCATTGAGTTACGTAAGAGAAGTCCAGAGGTCAGCCATGCAGAACTTGTGTAACAGCTCCACAAAGTCTTCAGGGACCCTTGTTCTTTCTCTTTCTGTTCCATCATCCCCATCTTCAATTCATTAGGTTACCTCACAGTCCAGGGGATCTAGAGATGTCTAGCTGTCAGGTCCCTAGAGTCCCAAAGCAGATCAGTGGTTTCCTAGGAAGGGGGAAGGAATAGGAGAGGATATGAGGATACAAGGAAACTTACATGTCATGGGTATGTTCCTTATCTTGTGGTGATGGTTTCATGGATGTATTCATGTGTCAAAATTATATACTTTAAATTAGAGCAGTTTATTGTATCTCAATTATACCTAAAGAATGCTGTTATAAAACCATTCAAAGACATTTTAAGAAAATAACAATCTGAATAACGTATCTTCAGAAAGTGAAGACTTGTCAGAAAAATGTGGCCACCAAGCAGCAGAAACCTGCCAGCCAATATTATAAGATGAACTAAAGCAAATTAAGAAAATAACATGATATGAAAGAACCATTTAAATCTGAATTAGAAAAGCTTTGGAATAATTTGGCTATGCTATGAGTGAACATGAAAATAAAGAGCTGAGAAAAGAATTAAAGATAAATTCTAAAGTGATAGAAATTATAAAAGTATAGCATAAATACAGAAGACAAGATCAAAAATCAAAAATATGTGTAATAGGATTTCCTAATGGAGAAAGCCAAAACATTGGCAACGAACACATTCTAAAAACTATTTAACAAATTCTACATTCTAAGTATACAACATTCTGAAAACTTTCTTAAAAAAAGATGACTTAATGCTCTATATTGAAAAGGCATACTGTGTATCTGGGATGGTAAACCCAGAGCAATCAATACCAAAACATGTTCTGCAAAATCACTGGAAATTGGGCATCTAGACAAAAACGGTAAGTTACTTATGAAATTAAGAAAATAAGGTTGGTATCAGACTTTCAGGAACAGTTCATGCTAACAGACAAAAGAGTAACCTTTAACATCTTCAAGGAAAGGAAATATGAGGCAAAATGACCAGCAAAAATGACTTTTGCTGAATAGGTCTTAGCTTGGGCTGCTTTAATAAAATATCATAGACTGGGAGGTTTAACCAACTGATATATTTTCTCACAGTTTGGAGGTCTGAGCATTCATTGGGTTCTGGTGAGGCTCTTTCTGGCTTGGAAACCTTCTTGCTGGGTCCTCACATGGCAGAGAGAGCAAACACTCTGGTGTCTGGAGTTTTTACTTGCAAAAGAGAAGAAAGTTTGAGCATCATAAAGAATAATGACTGCATAGAATAAAACACATGGAGTATACTTTTTAAAATTCATGAATTCCTCATACTTAAAAAAACAACCTCATTGGTCATCTTCGAACTTTGCTGGAGTACCAATTTGTTATTGTGAATGGCAATAAATTTATCCTATCTTTTCATTATAACTGTTTAAAGGGATAATCAAATATTTGTTGAGGAAAAGTTCTTTATAGAAGAATCACACCAAATAAATGCAGGAGAAATTGTAGAGTAGAAAGTCACCATTTTAAATTCCTAATGGAATAATGTGTCTAGATAACAATCATAACTACTCAAACATTTGGGTAAAAGGAACAGGCTGACATCATCGGAACTCAGTGGGCAACGTCAGCATCACTGTAAGTGGGACAACCAAATATTGTTACTTCTGATGCGATACATCAGGATATAGCTAGCACCACTGATACATTCATTATTCTTGAAGACATTAAACTTGTATCTAAGCAAGTCTCAAAGTCCAGACTGTTCAATATTGTAGTCATTAGTTACATGTAACTGTTTATAGTTAAATTTAAATTAATGAAAATTAATACAGCTAAAAATTTATTTTCTCAGTTGCATTAGCCATATTGAAAGTACTTAGTAGCCACATGTAACTATCATGTTGGACAGCACAGATATAGATCATTTCTATCATTGCAGAGAGTTCTAATAGACAACACTGTTCTAGATCTAATGATTAGTTCACAGGAAAAATCGGAGAATACATGAGCATGTCAGATGACCCTATGAGAATTTAATCATACAAATCCAGAAAGTGGGAAATGCTACCTGACAAATGGCTTCATTTTGTCAAAAGATAAGTAACATGAAACTAAAGAGGAGGAAACTTTTATAGCAAGAGAGATTTACAAATATCCATCAAATGTACCCTGTAGACTTTTTTTGGACCCTTGGATCCTAATCTTTTTAGAAAAAACTGTAAAAATGCATTTTTGAGACAATCATGAAAATTGTACATGAACTGGGTATTGAATAGTATGAAGATATTGTTCATTATGTTGGGTATGTTAAAATGTAGTTATGTCTTAAATAAAAATAAAGCTTACCTTTTAGGGATAATACATACTGAAGTATTTATTTATAGGTGATAAGATATGGTATCTGGGATTTGCTGTAAAACACTTGGGCTGGTGAGAGGGAAGGATGAAACATGGTAGGCATAAAGTTGATTAAGGCACTATAATGAGGATATCGGGTCACGGTACTTATTCTCTGTACATCTGGTTCAAATTTTCCAAAATAATACTTTAAAAGTGCCAGCGCCCATGTATGCCTTCTATTACTAGTCTAAGAAAAACAGGTGAAGAAAAAGGCTACCTTTTCACATATTATTTGGAATGCCTATCGTGCAAAATGGGATGACCTAATTTATTATGTAGTTATATAGCATAGTTTTTGTGTAAAACATTTTATATTGAAAAGTTGATAAGTTGATACAGAGCATGAGACAGAAGATTGGCTATCTTATGGATGGTTCTGGTTTTGAAATAACTATAGTTAGGGATAAGTGACTCACTAAATTGATTAATGTGTTTGGAGGTGGGAGAGGTATAGATATGGTCAAGGACATTGTTGTCATTCTTCCAAACCATCTGGGGTTAAGACTTTATTTGACTGGTTTATGCTTCTCTACCAAGTCATGGTAAAATGCATTGTGTCTGAATTGGAGATAATATTGACATTGACTTTATAAAATTGACTTTTTTGTATAGGTATCAGTATTATCTGCAGCTGAAGAAAGATATCTTGGAAGGAAACATTCCTTGTACATTAGAACAAGCAATTCAGCTAGCAGGCTTAGCTGTTCAAGGTAAATAAGGGCAATCCATAATGTAATAGTTCTATCAGATTAAAGTGTGGTTTATAACAAAGACAGTAAGGGATTCTTAAAGTAACTGACTTTCTATATACATCTTTAGTAGTGTTTTTATATTAACGATACATTATGGTTATCTAAGGGGCTTCCTTTTGGGAAAAAATGATTTTGGATTACCTCAATGAAACGAGACTTCTAGAAGGTTAACCATGTTATATTTCCATAGAGCAAACAGTCCAATAAAGAGAAATATGTATATATGTATGTATACACACCCAGTCACATGCCACCTGGTGACATCCTGGTCAAACTGCACATGCTGTGGTGATCCTGCAAAATTATAATACCATAGTTTTTCCTTCTTAAAATTTATTTTATAACCAGCAATAAGCACAGCATAAGCACAGCATGTATTTTACTGTACCTTTTTTATGTTTAGATATACAAATACTTACCATTGTGTTACAGTTGCCTATAGTGTTCAGTATAGTAACATGTTTTATAGGTTTGTAGCCTAGGAGCAAAAATTTATATAGTCTAAGTGTGTAATAGACTATATCATCTTGGTTTGTGTAAGTACAGTCTATGATCATACAATGACGAAATCACCCAACACAATTCTCAGTATGTATCCCCATTAAGTGATCCATGACTGTGTGTGTATGTATATTTAAAGCATTTAATATGCTATGTATTCATCTAGTTCAGAGACTTGATCTGTTAATAGCTGATATTTTAGGAAGGAAGATCTGCCAATCAATGAGGTTGATGAGGGTTTATTCACTTATACTTTCAGTACACTTCATTTGGTTTTTTAGTTGTCCTGGATTATAGAGAATTGTCATTCATAACAAATGAAAATTTTGTACCTCACAAACATTTTTGAATTTGTTTTTTTCGTTTTTTATATGCTTAATCTACATATATTTACATGTATGTATATACTTTGGGAAAATTTCTGATGAGGCATTATTTCAAATAACTGGCATTTAACCTTAGGAATTGAAATTTAATTAGAAGAATCATTAATAAAATTCCTTCCAATATTAGCAGGCATGGAGACATGTATGTTATTTCTAGACAAACAAATGCCTGGTATACATTGAAGCCACAATCCTTTTCAAGGTACTTTGAATTTTCTTAAGTATTTGGTTTTAAGAGTTACTTTATCATAAGCATTTTGCCGACCTATCAATTTTTTTAACAATTAAAAATTTCAAAACAAATACATCTTGCTGTAACATATTCAAATGATCTAATTCCATTCCCCAGAGGTAATCACTACTGTCAACAGTTTGGTTTCTTCCTGACATTTTTCTGTACATAGCAAGCATACATGATTATAGACTAGGTTTTGTTTGTTTTTAAACTATAAAAATGAAAGCATATGATATTTACATATAGTTTATAACTTGTTTTTTACTTAATTCGTAGGCTTTTTTCTAAGTCAAGACACATGAATCTACCTAATTAATATTTTTTAAAAGATACTTTAAAATACACTTTTTATAGCAGTAAGACAAGTTTGACTTATTAGCGCACCATCTATATATTGAATTTTTTGTACATGTTTTGCAATACAAATTAAATATAATTAACATGTGAATATTTGTCATTTTGTATAGCTGATTTCGGTGACTTTGATCAGTATGAATCCCAGGACTTTCTTCAGAAATTTGCTTTGTTTCCTGTGGTAAGACCTCTTTTAACATTGAGCCTTTTTATAAACTATTCATTCCCAAACCCTTAATAATCCTTGAAATGAAATCCATATGATAGGCTTATTAGTCAGGAATGTCATTTAAAAAAACCCAGTTCTCTTTTGTAAATGTCTCAAATGTGAATGCTTTCCCTGTTGTAGTCTTCTTGGTCCTTGTCAACCCATAGACACTGAAGGGTCTGTAGCCACTGTGATGTGCCCAGAGAAATTGGTTTTGTATTTGGATGTGAGTCGAAGAGAGGGATCATTTTCAGCTTCTGAGGAACCATGCAGAGGTCTTGCTTTTTAACTGAAGGCTTGAAACCTCACGAAGTTACATTGAAATGAATTTGACTTCTCATCAGCAATTTAAAAAGTAGATGACAAAAAGACACCACCTTCCACGTTTAAGTCACTGACGGAAGTGACACAAAAACTGTGTTGGAACAACTAAGGGAGGTGATGTGCTCTTTTTCTCAGTGTCTGCACAACCTGCCAGAGAATGTACCTGATATTGTTATTTTGCTGGGCTCAGAACTGGCTGCCTGTTGTCACCAGCCTGAAATAACGCGGCTGAAACTTTCTCTGGAATAAACTGAGAAGGCAAAGTTTTTGGCTCTTGAGTGGAAGCCACTTAATTCCTTAGATCAAGATTGCATATGTAAGCAAAGCTCCCACATGTTAGTGATAGTCATAATTTTGCCTGATAGTGACAAGAGTCAGAAACAGTAGCAATGATACCTCCTAAGAAATTTGGGTGAATTATTCTATATTTCTGTGTGTTTTCTTCAGGGGTGGTTACAAGATGAAAAAGTATTGGAAGAAGCAACCCAAAAAGTGGCCTTACTACATCAGAAATACAGGTAACACTAAGAAATAAGACATGGGAATACTGTAAACTAATGCCTGAGTTTGAAATATTCAATTAAATATTTAATTTACACGATTAATATTTAATTGCACAATTAAATTTGGAACTTTACTGCTGCTGCTATTACAAGTAGCCAATATTTACATAGCACTCGCTGTGTGCCAAGTGCTGTTGTAGGTAAGCACTTAGCTGTATTAACTCATTTATTATCCGTGTTTTACCAATGAGGAAACTGAGCAAGTTGAAAGCAGCCAGTCATTGAAGGGTGCCAATTCTTTACCCTATGTGTTAAAGGTTTTTGTGGGAACCTAATCCTGCACAGGGTAATGTAAGATTAGGGAGATTTTTCTTTTACATATCAGTGAGTACAGTTCTTTCCTCTTGTGTGCTTTCGCACGGTGAGTTTCTGTCATCTGGGCAGCTGTGCTAAGAGCTCTGGTGCCAATTGCCCTGACCTGTGCTTCCTCATACCTTTGTGTGCTGGTAGACGTGGACTTTTTTCAATGATGAATCTCTGTGTTGCCTATATTTACAGCGGTCCCCAACCTTTTTGGCACCAGGGACCATTTTCAAGGAAGACAAGTTTTCCATGGACCAGGGATTGGGGGCAGGGGGGATGGTTTTGGGATGATTCAAATGCATTACATTTATTGTACGCCTTGTTTCTATTATTACATTGTAATATATAATGAAATAATTATACAACTCACCATGGGTTGGGGACCCCTGGCCTAAAAGAAAAATCCTTTCCTTGAGAATGCTGGGTCTTATTGTAAACCAACTACCACACAGTTCCAGGTACGGATGCTCCTCAACTTATGATGGGGTTATGTCCTGATGAAACCATTATAAGATGAAATATTGTCAGTTGAAAATGCATTTAATACATCTACCAAACATACTGAATATCATAACTTACCTTAGCCTATCTTAAACATGCTCAGAACCTTTAATTAAATTAGCCTATAGTTGGGCAAAGTCATCTAATACAAAGCCTATGTTATAATAAAGCGTCCAATATCTCATGTAATTTATTGGATGCTAAAAACGAAAAACAGAGTGGTGTGGGTTGTAAAGGTACTTGAAGTATGTTTTCTACTGAATGTGTGTCGCTTTCACACTTTTGTAAATTTGAAAATTCATAAGTTGGACTGTTGTTGAGGAGTGTCTACTTTATATATCATTAAATTCTTGTAATTACTCTTTAAGATGAACACTGTTATCCCCAACTGATAGATGGGGAAACCAAGCTAAAGAAGACTTTAGTGTCCCTATATGTGGTAGAGGAGGGATTTGAAAGCAGGTCTGTCTGATTATAACCCATTATTTATCCCCTTTCAAATAAAATAGCATTTTGCCTCTAGTCTGTCTCCACTCAAATCCACATAATCGCTCACACAAGGTTAGTCTCCCTAGAATATCACTTTCCTCTTCTCTTTTGCCCTCTCCTTGCCGAATGCTCCTGGGTGTTTTCATGCTCTCCAGTAGCCTGAGTCCCCTACGCTGGGATCAAAGGCCTCCCTCGAATTGGTTAAATCCCGCCTTCCCAGCTTTACCTTCTGTGTCCAAATGAACCTTTTTTTCCTCTGGCCTAACTGATCCTTCAGGCACACATTGCCCTGTTTTTTGTAACTTTCATTCATTCATTCGTGCATTTCCTTAAAAGGTAGTCTGGTACTCTGCCTCTGTATGCGGCAGAGTTCTGGATGCTGTGGCACAAAGATAAATAGAATAATTCCCTGCCTTCCAAGAGTTCATTCCTAGCCTTGCAATCTAAGGGCTTTGTAGGACAGCTCACTGTAATAATACATAAAATAAGATTATGAGTGTAGGGGGAGAGGTATGGGCACAATGTGTTGGGACTGCACAGAGCAGGGGCCTTGGCAAATCCAGAAGGTGGTGAAGAGGAAGTGATGCATAGGCTCACTTGAGTGATGTTAGGGACTGGCCAAGTCCACTGGTGGGTGACAGGTCTAACTGGAAGAGGGATTAGCATGTGCAAAGGCCCTGAGGTGTGAGGGAACATGGTGTATTCACACAGATGCAGAGTTTGGGATGGCTACGGTGTGGGATGCCTTGGGGGCCTGGGAAGCAGTAGCAGATGAGGCTGGAGAGCCACATCTTCACTCAGTTGGGCACTCCTTTCCACCCACACTGCCTTCCTACCCATCCTGGCAGTGGCCCGTTTACCTGACTGGGATTTCCATCTAGCTGCCTCATGCCCTTAATTCCTGCCTGCATTTGGCACTTAGCACATGAGTCTCAGTAATGCTTGGTACTTTGGATAGCTAGGAATTACTTGGTGATTTAGAAAAAATCTTACCTTTCACCTGAAGATTTTTTTAGGGGGTAGTTTTAGCCTCCTCTCTCCCCCTCACCTGCCTAAAGTACAAAAGGCAGGATCTTTTATAACTCAACGTCAGCGTCTAGCGCAGTGCTTTGCATGTAGTCGGTTTTCAGTGAATGTTGATGGATTAATATAACTGATTACAGATGCTTTGAAACTTGAAATGTTTATAATGTCTTATGCCAACTTGATACGTAGTTTTTAAGAAAAGCTTTATTTTAAAACATTTTTAGTTTTGTGAACGATCTCACTAACATCTGTTGGGTTGCAGAGGACTCGCAGCGCCTGATGCTGAAATGCTGTACATGCAGGAGATAGAGAGAATGGATGGCTACGGAGAGGAGAGCTACCCTGCCAAGGTAAGCGTGGCCGACGGCTGGGGCTCTCTAAAAGTGGGCTCAGCAATTTGAGAGAACAGCGGGGAAGCCCAAGGATGCGCAAAAGTCTGGAAACCTAAAGGCCTGAGGTCTTTGTAACCAAAATTTATAGTAAAACACGTTCTCATTTTTGCAGTTCCTTCTTTTAAATGGTCTCGAAATAGAGTTCTTGAAGAGGTCTAAACTCTTTCAGTGTCCATACATATTTACAAGATAATCCATTTATATCATTCAGACTGTTTTCCTTCTGAATAGTTACTCTGTAGGTCTTCTGAGCATTTTATATCTGGGAAACAAGTTTAAGGAACTAGATGTAGTTGTAGTTCTTATGCATTTGTTCCTAAGTGTTTCTTTTTCTGCTTTCTCCTTTTAGGATAGCCAGGGAAGCGACATATCCATTGGAGCATGTCTTGAAGGCATCTTTGTGAAACACAAGAACGGAAGGCCGCCTGTGGTATTTAGGTATTTTTCTTACCTCTTACTCTGTCCTTTCTGTGGCTCCTGTTGGCCACATAGTTTTTAGTACTTAACAGTAGTTAAATTGCTCACAAGTCTACCCCAAGGTCTCAATAAAAAAAGGAAATATTCCCTTCCTAGGTGCAGCAGTTCTTTTTCATAAGCCACTTTCTTCAAAGCCAAATGTGTAAAAAATAGTGCTTATGATGATGGCCTATTCATAAAATGTTTAAAAATATGTGACCATTTTCTTGCCATTAGGAGGCCATTCTTTGTTTTGATGTAAAGTTTTCATTTGAGCTCTGGTTTCAAGAGCTATTTCTTATGAAAAATCTAAACCTTTCTTCTGATTCTAGTTATGTACCAAAATTCCTAAAATACTAATATCTAAGCAAATTTCACCTATTTTTTGTAATGTTGATTTTTTTCCCCCTGATATTAAAAAGTGATACTACTCATTTGTGGAAATCTTAGAATGTGTGTGGTAAGAAAAACAGAAAGGTTGTGTAGTGATGTGCTAATAGTGGCTGACTCTCAACAATAAAATTAGAGGTGATTTAAATTTCTATTTTTGTATTCTGTGTTCCAATTTATATCTTAAAGATAGTAAATTGTCATTCAATCTCTGCCTTTTAATTCTTTAAAAGCTATAAACTAGAAAATCCACAGTGTCATTTCATAGAAATATTTGGAGTTTTACTCTGAGAGTCTATCTACCCACTTCTCTCTTCTCTTGATGAAAGATTACAAGTTTACATTGTTTTTTTGTAAAGTAGTAAAACATGTTGTTCTGTCATTTCTGTTTTTTGATTCTTTCATACCTACCATTTGTTGAGTGTTTACCATGAGCCAGATACTATGCTGAATGCTTTCTGTGTATTTTTTCACGTAATCTTCACAACAACTCCCAGCGGCAGGTATTACCACCACTTTGCACATGGGATAATTGAGGATTATAAAAGTTAAGTGATTTGTCCAAGGTCACCCAATTATTAACTAGCATAACCAGGACAAGGACTTAGATTCTCCACTTTAAGCCTGGGCTTTTAACCACTGTATTAAACAGCTTCTTTTATTCCTTCTATTCTCTACTTTATGTGCCATGCCCCCCGCCACCACCCCCTGCCCCAACTCAAGCTTCCTAAACCATCCCCACTACCATTGCTTGTTGAGAACTAGTTTTTTCCTGTTAAGAGCCTTTTCTCTAAGTTTACATCTCCTCCTTCACATCCTTTGCTTTACTGCCTTTTGGGTCCTGAGTTCTCCACGGTGATTATGACCCCAGTATACACGATTTGGGCAGCAGAACCCCACTCCTCGACCGCACTGCCCTGAGCTGGGTGGCTCCGCTTTGGCGATTGCTCTCTTGTCCCCAAGCCACTCATATTAAGTCTTCCCAACATGTCCAATTGCGGGGCAGGGAGAGGAAAATGGTTCTGGGCTGCACCTGAAGGGCACAACTACGATGGTGCCCAAAGGGTCACAAGGAAACTTGGGACATCTTCCTGGCGTCCTTCTTCACTGGACAGGAATGTTACAAATTGCCTTATTTAATATGATGCAAACGATCTTACAGGTTTAACAAATATTGAATCACTACTAACGTAATTTTATTTTAATGACTTTTAAATTTAATGTAATAGATGCAGAGGGGTAAAATTTTTCTTCCATTTTTCTTTTTATAAAATTATAGTTATGTAATAAAATTGAATATTAATATATTAAAAACTAAATATAAAATTAGTATTAATATAAGATAGGATTTTGAATTCTAGTGAACACCCCCAAAATAGTTTACTCCTTGAGTTCCTAGCATTTGAGTGTTGTCTTCTTTCAGAATATTCCTCCCCACTTTTGTGCCTTACTTTTCTTAAGTAACGTAACATTACTTATTTGCTGTTCTCTCTTGTACCCCCACCCTCCAAACTGGCCCCTTTGAGGGAAGCACTGTGCTTTACTGATCTTGTCCCTAGGACCTAATGCAAGTTCTGGAATTGTTAGAGTGGGTACCCCTCATTTTGCTGAATGAATAGATGAGGCATTGGCAACCAGCTAAGATAGGGCTCTTTGATCATCAAGTGAATCTAGCAATTGAGGAGAATGCATTTTACATCTTTTACATACCCTTTTTCCTCATTTAATATACATGCATTTACTTTTTGCAACTAGTTGGCTGTCACTTCAATTAGAAGATACATGCTAGCTGATTGATTAAAACCAGTTTTCTTTAAAAAAATGATTAACAAATATTAACTTAGGCATCAATCTTTTTTTTTTTTTTTTTTTTTTGAGACAGAGTCTCACTCTGTTGCCTGGATTAGAGTGCCGTGGCATCAGCCTAACTCACAGTAACCTCAAACTCCTGGGCTCAAGCTATCCTTCTGCCTCAGCCTCCTGAGTAGCTGGGACTACAGGCATGCACCACCATGCCTGGCTAATTTTTTCTACATATTTTTAGTTGTCCAGATAATTTCTTTCTATTTTTAGTAGAGACGGGGTCTTGCTCTTGCTCAGGCTGGTCTCGAACTCCTGAGCACCCACTTCGGCCTCCCAGAGTGCTAGGATTACGGGCGTGAGCTACCGCACCCGGCCTAGGCATCAGTCTTAAGGAGAAACCATGTGTTCTGTCTCCTAGTATACATGTGAGTACTCACATTGCCATTCTCTGTTTGCTTTTCTTTAGGTGGCATGATATTGCTAATATGTCCCACAACAAGTCCTTTTTTGCATTAGAACTAGCAAATAAAGAGGAGACCATCCAGTTTCAAACTGTGAGTAAACATTAGTGATCTATCTGCACAGAATGTTTTTCCTAAAAGTTAACAAGTTGGCATTTTGGTGTGCATGTGTGTTTGGGAGGGGATGGCATTAAAATTATAATATTTCATGATTTTATAAAAAATAAAGTTTTTTGATAGAACATTTTGTAAAATGGCACTCAGCAAAAAGGAGTTGCTCAGTGAATATTGTTGAATGAATGAGTCTTTGGATAAATACTATCTGATCATGATGACCTTTAAATTAAACTTAAGAGATTAACTGGGGGAGAAAGTAAACGCTAATATCTTAATTCTATTGATAAATGAATTGCTCTGCAGAAATATTATTTAACAGTTATTAGCTTTTCTCTTACCAAAGGCAATATTGAGTTACTGAGTCAAATGTTTTTTTAGAAATGTCTTTGAGTATATTTGTTAAGAATAAAAGTTGATATTTTTGTAATTTTTAAATTTCTAAGTCATTTGAAACTGTTTAATATCAGAATCACATTGTTAGAACAGATTGTCTTTAAATCCTACTTGTGGCATTCATATGATAGGCACAGTGTTAGAAAATCAAAAAATTGCAGTGTGCTGAAAGCGACCTTGATATAATGGATCACCAAGTCATATCTTGTCCTCAGACAAACTCTGAGTTAAAAGTCCCAAGTTGTAAGTGTGCTTTCATATTACTTTCTGCCTGTTTTGTTTGCTAGGAAGATATGGAAACAGCAAAATATGTATGGAGACTCTGTGTTGCACGACACAAGTTTTACAGACTAAACCAGTGTAACCTGTAAGTATATCCTGCTCATGGAAATTGCAGAAATAGAAAATAATGAATTCAGACATTTTAATCTTGAGTTTTATTGTAACTAGAAAGGCAAATTTTACCAAGTGATCTTTTTTGAACACTTTCATAATAATCCTTTCACTTTTGTTGCATGTTAAAATAACATTTCTTACTTTTCTTATTTTAGCTTTGAACCAACTTCTGATAGCTACGAATATGCCTCTAAGATTTCTTTCCATTGGTTATACTAGAACCATTCTAATTCTGGAAAGTTGAAAAAAGAATAATATCTTTTATTTTTTTTAAATCAATGCCCTGGTCAGCATTTTAAGTAATTAAAGATTATTCAACTTTTCAAGCCATTTGAAGAATTTATGCCCTTCGTTCCTAATGTACATTTTTATTAGCCCACACTGGTTTCCCACTGTCTGCTGGATCATTCCCATCAGCGTTCAAGCACGCTGTGATCTTTCACGTGTGAAATACTCTCATTCCATATCCGCCTCTAGCCTCAGCGCTGTATCTCTGCTTTCCTCTATAGCAGATTTTGTCAAAAAAGTTGTATGTACTTGTTTCTTTCCTTCCTTCCACCGTGTTGCCCCTAAGCCACCACACCAGTGACACTGCTTGCTGTCATCAGGTGTACTTCATCCAGTGGTCGTGTCAGGAGCTCCTTCACCCGGCCTTTCCACAGCACTGAATCTGTGATTGCACCTCCCTTCCTGACCCCCTCCTGAGTTCCTTACTCTCGGCTATTTCTTCTCAGTCTCCTTTCCTGGGTTAGTCCTGAGACCTCTTCTCTAGCCGCACTCCTAGGGGATTTCACCTTGCCTCAGGCTTATACGCTAGAAGTACATCAAATTATATTTCCAGCTCTTTCTCCCTGAGCTCTCGACTCCCGCGTGCTGCTGCCTACTTGGCATCTCCATTTGGGTACCCGAGAGTCCTCTCAAGTTTGGCATGTCTAAAATAGGCCTCCTGATCACCTCCTTCTCTTCCTGCCCCCAAATCTGCTGCTTCCCTACTCCTTCCCATGTCAACACATGGCAGCCCACCCACATTTTCCCAGTTGCTCAGGCCCCAAACCCCTAAGTCATACTTAATTCCTGCTTCTCTTTCATACCACATCTATTCATCAGCAAGCACTTCCAGCTCTATCTTCATATCTGAAATCTTACCATTTTTGCCACCTTTTCTGCTAACAGCTTGGTGCCAGCCACCATCACTGCTCATCTGGAATATTGCAATAGCCTTCTGACTCTCTCCCTGTTTCTGTGCCGCCCCTGCCTGTAGCTTATTTTCCGTATGTCAGCCAGAATGATGTTGGTTTAACGTGAGTCAGATCCTATCACTCTTCTTAAAACCCTCCACTGGCATTCCATCTTACTTACAACAAAAGTATGCGGGCTGTACATGATATGGTCCTCGCCTGGTTCTAAACTTGTTTCCTTTACCCTCCTTGTTCACTCTATTGCAGCCATGCTAGAATCCTCGTTGATGTGTGAACATGTGCACCCTCGGGGATGCTCTCCAGTTAGTCTCCTGGGTGGATGAGCAAAAGATGTAGCCCTGTTCTTAAAATTATATGTCAGGACCAAATCAGAGCATGCTCCTCTCCCCCTCGCCCTTCCTGGCTACAAGATTAAGTGCAGACTCCTTAGGTCTCCTCTGGGCTTATCTGCTCCAGCCCTGTGACTCTGGATTCTGGCTCCCAGAACCCCTCATTCCTTGTTGTCCTAATGCCTCTCCAGCCTTTCCTTCCTTCCCTCCTTTGGCAGACTCTTAGTCGTTCCTCAAGATCTAGTTTGAAATGCAGCCACCCTGGACATCAGCAAGCATTTCTTTTGCTTAGTCCTTTATACCACCCTGAAAGGTCTGGTTTATTCCTACTTCTTTTACAATAATGATTATAATAACTCATGACAATAATTCAGTAAATGCTTGCTCTGTGTAAAGCATCATACTGAGAGCTTTTATCTTCTTTAGTTGTAACAGTAACCCTGTGTGGCACAATTATTACTGTCCTGTTATTGATGAAGGTACGGAGGTGTAGAGAATTGAAATGTCTTGTCCCTGCCACGCCACTAGTGAGAGGGAGCAGCAAGGTGGGAACCTGTGCTTTCAGCTGCTGTGCTAGAGTGTTGGAGTATTTATGTCTGCTGTGTAAATGTGGGTTGGATCTGTCTCTTTTGTCCGACGGAGTCCCGTGAGGGCAGGGCCTCCTCTCACTCATCTCCACGGCCTGCATGTGGCCAGGACTTAGTGAACAGAAGCCCGAGTGAGACAGTGGTGGGAGTCACAGGAGAAAAGCCTTTTTGATGCTTGCCTGATTGCCTTTTATTACGGATCGTAAACTGGGGCAGGGGGGCATTTTGTCCTTTAGCACCAAGAAAGAGAAAGGCTGTGGAAGTGCTTGCTTTTTTTTTTTTTTTTTTTTTTTTGAGACAGAGTCTCGCTCTGTTGCCCGGGCTAGAGTGAGTGCCGTAGCGTCAGCCTAGCTCACAGCAACCTCAAACTCCTGGGCTTAAGCAATCCTCCTGCCTCAGCCTCCCGAGTAGCTGGGCCTACAGGCATGCGCCACCATGCCCTGCTAATTTTTTTCTCTATGTATTTTTAGCTGTCCAGATCATTTCTTTCTATTTTTAGTAGAGATGGGGTCTTGCTCTTGCTCAGGCTGGTCTCGAACTCCTGACCTCGAGCAATCCTCCCGCCCTGGCCTCCCAGAGTGCTAGGATTACAGGCACGAGCCACCGTGCCCGGCCTGGAAATGCTTTCTGTTGTGCAGGGTGTGCAGGATTAACAGTGCAAAGAGAATAGGCATTGTCCATGCAGACAGAGAACCTTCCAGTGATTAGCACTTAGGCCCCATCCCCTCTCCTCTTTGTGTCCCCCTACACCCCCAGTGTTTTTATCTGAGTCCCCACTGGTGGTCTGGTGTTGGGGGTTTGGTAAGCACTGACGGACAGGAAGGAGGAACCCTGCTTTCCCTGTGGCCTTAGGAAGCCCTGTCTGCTCATTGCCCATGTGCGTGTGAATATGAAAGTGTTCCCCCTGGTGGTTAGACTCGGTATTGCTGCTAGCCCAGGGTAGTGCATTTGAGGCTCCCAGAGGCTTGGCCTGGTTACCCAACCGCGTGTGACATTATTTCTATGCAGAAGTGAATTCTAAGATTCAAGCAATAGATATGTCATCTATTGGAACACAGTGTTTTCATTTGAAAGCCTTACATAAGTTTAAGAGAATTAATAATATTGAGCTATCATGTCAGTTCATTCCTTTTCTGGAAAATAGTGAAGAATCAGTCATTTTGAATAAATCGTAAAATGTAATCCCTTTCCAAATGGCATCCATAATGGTTGGTGTTAGTGCTTTTTTAAAAAAGCATTTTTTGGGGCAAATTACCACCTAGTAATAATTTTAAAATATAGAGCGAAAAGCAATAAATGATTGTTCAGTGAATGATTTAGTCTTAGAAATCTAATTTTTGGGATATTGCTGTTTAGTAGCAAGTGTGAATAAAACCACATTAATGTCATCAGTTGCATATATTACATCTGTATAAGGAACATCTGATTCTTTTAAAAATGGAATAATTATGTTTAAAGGACTATTTTCCAAAATTTGTTTTTAATCTCTGTATATCCAGTAGATTATGGCAGCTGATTTCTATGAACTATTCTTATGTAATTATTGATGATTCATTCTGTGGGAAACCAATCTATTTCATGGTGAACATTTGTTTTCCATGTAAGGTAAATGAAGCTTTTAATATTAGCTTTTCAAATTTTGATGGGCAATAAAACTGAAAATAACTATAATTTTTATGGCCATCTCTTTTAAGGTTCCCTGTAGACTGCTTAGTCCCATTCAGTATTATGATTCTGAAGTTTTGGTAGACTTGTTCTCATGGTCCAGATGGATAAACTCAAGTGTGATGGGCATCTAACAAAACTGCAGCTGGCCTGGCACTGGGCATTGGGTTCTGGATGTCTAGTTCAGGCTGGGGTGACTGACTGGTGGCCCAGGAACTGGATTCTACTTGCACAGAAAGGAGGACTTTACTCCCAGAGTGTCCCCTTCACCCCCAGTCCTGGTCTATAATCTAATAGCATTTGGGATGGCCTTATGTGATTCATCTAACCTTGACCCAGCTAACTGTACTTTAGTATTTGTACAATGGCATGATCCAATAGTCTCGCCCCCACCCACCCAACGAGGCAGTTTAGGTAACAGAATATCTTTTTATGTCACCAAGCCTTAAAAATGTTAGGTAGATAACAATCTCTTTGGTTTAATTTGTAAAATGGGGATAATGGGACCTTTACTGAACATTCCTTTAGGGTTGGGTTAGGAATTATAAATGAGATAATAATGTCAATGTCAAAAAGCTTCTTCTAACCTCCTCTCTCCCACCTGAGGCCTCAGAACTGATCATGCTGTAATCAACCTCCCTAATTTACATGAGAAAAAGACTGGGAGAGAAAGGGGCTTGGTAAAGGGTCCTTTCCTCTCCTCTGTCTGTAGGGGAGGGCAGGATAGTGTCCTAAACCCTGCAAAGCCACGTGATAGAGGGCTCAGGAGACTGTGCAGAGGGTAAACTTGGATTTCAGTCAGCGGCAGGCTGCTCTCCGAGCGCAGTGAGAGGGTTGATGAGTGTCCCTGCGGGTTAGGGCTCTCGGTGAGCATTGGAGCCAGTGTCCACCTGGCTTCTGGAGACTTGTATGATCCAGGAGACTGACTGGAGTAGACCCTGCCTGGCAAGGGAGAGGAGTTGCCCCATCTTCCTCTAAGCCTACGGCAGGGTTGAAGAGACTGTGGGAATCCTAGAAGAAGAGGGAGCAGCCCCTGTCCCATCCAGTCCTCTGGGCCCCCAGAGGTGTGGCGAGGACCCAGTGGTTCCTACGGACCTGTGTGGACCAGCAGGGCAGTAACAGGGTTGAACTGAGGAGCAGCCACAGGGCCAGACAGTGGGATCTCTGGGCGTGGGGACATGGACCCTCTGGTAGGGCTGAAGAGAGGCAGCTTCCTTTCCTGAGTGGGTTTTCATGTGGATGAAGGTCAGTGTTACCCTAGAAAACCACATGTCATGGAGCTAGAGTGAAGCCCAGCACCAGTTACCCGAGATGATCTCTGTCAGCTCTGTTCCTCTCCCTGCCTGCAGCACCAGGGAGCTACAGGCATCTCAGAGCTAGAGCAGCGACCTTCGGCCTGAACATGCAGCTCTGGCCTACCCTAGTACAGGGAGGGAGAAGGGCTTTTTTTCTTCCTTACCCTTACTAAGCTCAAGAGGCAAGTCACTGAGACAAACACTCGCTGGGTATTTCCACCAGCCAATGCGTTTTTGATCATTAAAATCTCACTCTCCTTCACTAGCTATAAATATATATATAAGACATGAGCTTGACCCTAAATGCTTAGAAAAGAAGGTCAACTTCAGTCCTCACTCACCGTGTCATTCATTTGCTCAATAAACATTTGAGGGCTTCCTTGTGTGCCGGGCACCAGTGATACCATGGCATGTCCTCTTGCCTCCGAAGTAGCTTACAGATTAGTTGGGACTGGGGAAGGGGTCAGATAAATCACTACTAGAGGCCTGTGCTCAGCAATCTGACAGACCTGCCTGGTTCAAATGCCGGTTCTGCTACTTGTTTGCCATGTGACCAGGAGTGATTTACTTTATCTAAGTTTCAGTTTCCTTATCTGTGAAATCAGGATAATAACTGGACCTCCCTTATAGGGTTGGTGTTCAGATTCCACGAAATAGTCATGTGCAGTTTAAATAAGTAATATAATTGATTGCACTTGGGCTGGCACATTTTTTTTTTTTTTTTAAGAGATGGGGGTCTTGCTGTGTTGCCCAGGCTGGAGTGCAATGGCTATTCACAGGCCCCTTCATAGTGCACTACAGCCTTAAACTCCTGGGCTCAAGCGATCCTCCTGCCTCAGCCTCCCAAGTAGCTGAACTACAAACGTGGGCCACCGTGCCTGGCTCAGCCTTTTTTCTTGCCTTCTTCAGTGCACATTCCAGTGATTTCTTCTCAGAATTCTTTAGCTGTCTCATTTTTAGTAGCACCCATCAACATAGTAACTGCCCCACAAGTATGGAAATCACAGCCAACAGATAAGTCATTTTCTCTTGTAAGCCAAGTTGAGAATAGCTCATCTCAGAGTAAACTGCATTTATAACAACAATGCCAAGAAGAAAGAGGAGGTTTAGAATATTGGAACTGATGGCAAGTCAGCCTAGGTTAAAACAGGTAGTGGCGGGATGACTCACTACTGTAGTTTGTTTTGTGTTTAGCAGAACCGGCTGCAGCAGTGGGCAGTGTTCGCCTCCACGCTGGCTGCTGCCGGCAAGGGTGCCAAGATAGCTGTCGTGCGTGGGAGTTGCCGCCCATGCCCCGGAGCTCTGCGTCCTTGGATTTTGTGTTTAACACACTTCAGTTTTATTTTTGCCTCAGACTGGGAAACTATGGATGTTTTTGGAATTTGTTTTTAGAGGATGTTCTAAGCAACCCTTTCTCCCCATTTATGAATTTATGGTACTTTAAAAGTTCAGTCTGTCTAGACAGTGAGTCTCTGATAGGCTGAACATAAAGGCTAGGGCCCCCTGTGTCTGCACCCAGCCCTGGCAATGAAGAATAACCAGGGACAGTGAATTTCAAGGCCACAAACATAGTGTCCTCAAATTCTGGACACCAGTTTTAAGAAATACATGAATGTACAGTTAAGGAGTGTTAGAAAAAAAACAAAGCCCACAACAAAACAAAAAGCCCAGAACCACCGTGTAGACTTATTTCTCCAAAATAAATACTGGAAGAATGGAACATCCTTTGAAAAAGAGATATTTATTTTTCAACAACCTGATGATAATGAAAGGAAATTATTTTAAGAAGTGAACTAGTAAAAGCAGTTGTAGTCACCTGATGTTAAGTTCCTAATATGTACTAGTTTTTTTAATCTCAAGTCATGTAACAATAAGCTAATATCCAGGGTTTGAATATAAGATACCACTTATCAGAGTGCTAAGAATAGTATTAATTTATGAGACACAGGTAGCTTGACATATGGCAAATTTGCTGATTAAATTGATTGAATGTTGACTTTTGATGATGGATTTTTCTAGTAGTTAGTCCTTAGAACACTATAACCAAAGATCACAAAATATTTTTGTATCAGTTATTAACTGCATTATATAAGCTCACAAGCCAGGGTTTAAGAAAAAGTGCTTTGACAACATTATATGTCATCAATGAAGCCAAGAATCCAATGTGTTTAGGTTCTTAGATCTCATTTGCAATTAAAAGTGACCACACAGAAGGACAACAACAAAAAATCCTGCCTCTATTTAAAAACAATAGTTACATGTGGGCTCTGCTGGTTCTTGTTTGTTCCTTTCTTACCTAATTGTTTCTTCAAAGATGGAACTTGCTGCATGAATAGTTTAAAATCTCAAATTATCAGATAAATGTCAGCACTCCTTAATACTCTTTGTCTTTTAAAAAATATATTTAAAACCGATCGGACAGAAATTTCTTGCAAAGAAAGGCAATGGGTTTGCCACAGGCCCGTCGAACCAAAATTTCTACTTTTTGCTTTGCCTAACTTAGTTCCTTAGAGGAAATGTAGATTCTTCAGTCACCGAAATTATAAATTTATCTGTTCATTGTGTTTGTAGTCTTGGTTAATAGACTTTTAATTAATGGCAGCTCATACTGCTTCCGGCTCCTGGGCTGGCAGTGGGTGGTCACCCCCAGGACTGTCAGCGGAGAGGCTCGGGGCTCAGCCAGTGCACAGGAGAGATGCATCTGCACCGGATCCTGCTTCCGCTGGCGTGAGAGTGCGGGTTGTCGCCTTGTGTCTTCCCCCTCTGCCTGTGGCCACTGCGGAGGTTGATCTGGATGGCAGGAAGGATGCTCCCACAGTCCCCCTAGGCCGTGGTGCTCCACAGGGAGCCCAAAACCACTGCACGGGTTGAGGGGTTGGGGAAGCAGGAAACGGCCGAGGCCCCATGGCCGACAGAGAATCTCCTTTCTTTTCTCTAGTTTATGACTGGTTAGTTTATCTTTCTTGTCTAAGAAGATTTATCATTTTACCCTCCTGTATCTTCTTTTGGTAGAAGTAGGAAGTGTGCATATGTGTGTGCACGCTGTTCTCAAAGACTTACTCTTTTATAGGCAAACTCAGACGGTCCCGGTGAACCCCATCAGAAGGAGGTCTTCTTCAAGGATGTCTCTGGTAAGAAAAAAGGAAGCTATATGGATATTTTTAAGTGATATCATTCTCCTCAATAAGATACGATTTTAGTAGTGTTAATTTTGAGTTTGAACCATAAACGTGTGCTGGTACTTGATCATTTGCAACCAAAGAAATGGTTTTTCCATAGGTCCAACCTAGCATTTATATTATTATATGTAATTTGGGGTCCAACCTAATATTAAAAACTTCGTAGGCCAAGAGTAATTGTAAGTTGGTATATATTTAAGATACTAGATGACTGTCTAAAAAGATTGTGGTGCATGTAAGCTTCTTATATTCAAATGTTTATACATGGAAAATTTGTGTCTGTGCCTTCTTGCTCTTTTTGGGTGCAGATTTTCTTGTGCTGTCCAGTGTCCTTGGTATCAGTGCATAGGGCTTGGCATTGCCATTTGGGGAAACATTGAATGTGATAGATATGGTAAGAGCTGCTGTATCTTCATGTTTATTTTCCATATGTAATATATTTAACTCCTTTAGAAGTTTTTTAATGGAGGGAAAGAATCCAGCAGAGAATGACTTTATCTATATTACGGAGGTAACGCGTTTTAACCCTGTGTCCGACTCTCCATTTCTTAGCCTAAACCTCAGCCCTACGTGATGCCTCCCCCACCCCCGCTGCACTATAATGGACATTATACGGAGCCATACGCTTCTTCCCAAGGTACAGTATAGTTATTACTATGAATAAATCTATGGAGACAGAAAGATCTTGAAACCTGGATAGTTTTTTGGTTCAGCCAAAACCCCAAATTTTAAACCCCCAATTGTTGTCATGATTACAGCCATCCTGGACTCATAAAAGCAGCCATTATATTCATAGTTCTTGGATATTTGTAAAAAACATGCAGTATCGAATTTTGATGCTCAGATGATCCCAAATTTGGCCAATGGAAACTCAGTCAAGCTGGTTCCCATGTCCTTTTCACACTCCCCCATTAGCCATCAAGTGCTTCCTCACTTTCTTGCGAAAAATGTCTTGCTTTGTTTTTTTCCCTGCCAGAGACTTTCCTATTGTAAAAGTTTAAACAATTGATTACTGCAGTTTTCACATGAGAATTATAGAGAACGGTATTTATAGCAGTGCCCCCAAAGCTGAAGCTTAGGCAGTCATTTAACATTTACTCTCTATTCTCTGTATAAGTCTATCCTAAGAGCCAAGGAGGCTTACGCAGATGAGTAATTCTACATCTCTTCTTATGTTTTTTTTTTTTTTAGAGATAGGTTCTCACTCTGTCATTCAGGCTGGAGTGTAGTGGCATGATCATAGCTCCCTACGACTTACTCCTGGGCTCAAGTGATCCCCCATCTCAGCCTCCAACCTAGCTAGGACAACGTGTGTACCACCACCCCTGGCTAATTTTAAAAAAGTTTTTGGCAAGACAGGGTCTTGCTATGTTGCCCAGGTTGGTGTTGAACTCCTGGTCTCAAGTGATCCTCCTGTCTTGGCTTCCTGTTGTGCTGGTATTACAGGCGTGAACCACTGTGCTGGCCTCATATCTTAAGAAGCTTAGAATCTAATAGTGGGGGATAAGACAAGTGCACAAATAACTTGAATGCAAAAAGAACATGATTGTTTTTCTGAGAGCGAGCATGCAATTACTGTGCTATTTGAGAGAAGAAAGACTCATAATGTTGGGGAGAGTGAGAAGAACTTTCTGGACCTCAAAAGATGAGTGGATTTAGCAGGTAGAGAGGAGGACTCTTGACTGGGATTGCTGCTCCTGGGTTTGGGGGATAGTGAATGCTGAGGCACAGAATGAAGAAGGGGGCGTTTGGGGAGTAGAGTAGTCCAGTTGCCCTCTCACGTAGGGAATAATGCATGAAGGACCCAGAAGGTGGGTTGTGACTGTATCGTTTGTGCCAGGCCCTATGTGTAAAGATGAGAATTTTCATGCAGTGAGGTAGGCAATAGCAGTGCTTTGGGGTGTGGATTCGGAGAGCGTCCACCTCGGATGTTTCTGTATTTCCTCATTGTCCTCTCCTCCTTGCGCCTGCCCCTTTCTGGTACTTGGAATTCCAGCCCTTCCCGCTTCTGGGACGAGGCTCTCCTCTGCATTGTTAGTCTCTGCTGCTCATTCTCCTACCTCAGTCTGTGAACATCCTAACATTTTTTTGTTCTCCTCTCTTTAAACTATGGTTTGAATTATTTTTTTCTTTTCTTTTATTTTCCTTTCTTTCTCCCTCCCCCTCCCATCCCCTCTCCCTTCCCTTCCCTTTTTTCTTTTCTTTATCTCTTTCTCTCTCTCTCTCTCTCCTTTCTTTCCTTCTTTCTTCTTTTCTCTCTCTCTTTCTTTCTTTCGACAGGGTCTTGTTCTGTCGCCTGTGCATGAGTGCAGTGGCATCATCCTAGCTCACAGCAACTTCAAACTCCTGGGCTCCAGTGATCCTCCTGCCTCAGCCTCCCAAGTAGCCGGGACTACAGGCATGCGCCACCACACCTGGCTAATTTTTATTTTTTTGTAGAGATGGGGTCTTGGTATGTTGCTCAGGCTGGTCTTGAACTCCTGACCTTAAGCAATCCTCCCACCTCAGCCTCCCAAAGTGCTTGGGGATTACAGGTGCAAACCACCGCGACTGGCCTCTTTTCTTTTTCACCCACTTCTTTTGAGAGGACCCTCTGTGTGCTGCTGCTTCTGGTTGGTCAGCCATGTGCCTTTGCTGCTTTGTTAACGCTGCCCTCTCTGAGGTCCGCAGAACCCCCAGATTGCCCTCTCTGTCCAGTTCAAGGATTTGCTCCTTCTTGAAAATCTCTTTCCAACATGCTTGGTTTTCCCTCCTCCTCACCAGTGTTGTTTGCTGTGCCCTCCTCCCTCCTCCCTCCCTCTGGGAGCTTGCACAGCCGTCTCATCCACATTTAAAATTTCAGCAAGGACGACTATCACATCTATATTTTCCACCCCATCCTCACTCCTGGGCTCCAGCCCCATGTTTCCAACTGTGTGATAGGTTGTGCTGACAGTTCCGGGAGCTTTTGCGTGTGAAGCCCTCAGTGGAGCACCTGGTTTATGGTAGCACTCTGTAAACAGTAGTGGAAATTAAAATATTAAATTTGAACTCTGCACTCCACTTGACAAGCCTGTCCCTTTTCCTGTGTTCCTTACTTCATTTTTATGATGACATCACTATCCTGGTTACTTAGATTCAATGCTGCATGTAATTTTCCTTTTGGTTTTTTGCCCTTAACATCTAGTCAGTTACAAGTCGTATTACCTCTAACTTTATATGATATCTCTTCCATATCTCCTTCTCCCCATATTCCTGCTCCCGATCCAGTCCTCCAAATCTAGTCGCTTTCTCTTTCTTCCTTGCTTCCTTCCTTCCCCTTCCTTTTTCTTTTCTTTCTTTCTCGCCTCTCACCAGCTATTGCGCTCTCCCTGGTTCATCTAGCCACGGCTGCCAGCCCGGCCTCCCTGGTGTACAGGATCGTTCCTTTGCCTACTGTTCAAGACTCTGCACAGTATTCCCTGAGCCTACTCTCCAGTCTTACTTCCCACTGCTGTTTTGCTCCTCGCTAGCTACCCAGCACTCTAGCCAAGCTGAGCTTGCCCTCTGGGCATGGTCCTGGCTTTGCCCCTGCTGCCCTCTTGGCCAGATGTCCTTATCCCTCGCACCCTCCTGGCCACGTGCTGCCATCCAGACAGGATAGGCCAGGTTATGTTCTGCTGAGAAACCATTCCAAACTCTCAGTGGCTTAAAACGGTAAAGGTTACTCTGAGCCCAGGTCACCTGTCGGTCGTGCACCGGCAGGAGGGCTCTGCTGCAGGTCAGCCCGCCTCAGGGACTTGGGCTGGGGGAGCCTCTTCTGTCTGGAATGTTGCAGGGCGAAGCGAGCATAGAAACTGGCTCTTAACCCTCCGCTGACTTTCCCTTTACTGATACTAGTTGCTTTGCTGTGCCTGACATCGGGGGCGAGGAGGCGTAAACCTGCGTGCTCTCAGAGGGGCAGAGACGTCTGCTGTGGAAGCTGGACGTGCCTACCCCGCAGGGCCCCTTGAATGCTGTATCTTCTCTGGGGTTCTTGATCCTCTCCTCCCTGTCCCCATCAACCCGGCCTAAGCTGGAAGTGATCCTTCCCTCCTCTGGACTCCTATAACCCTTACCTCTTCTTCTCCTTGCTTGAATTATGCTGATTTGTGCATATCTTTCTCCTTTACTTGCCTATATTCCAGTTATCTTTCCCCCCCTTCTGTTCTTAGTCTTTTCCAAGTATGGCTCACAAATGACTGGGTGGTTTGTGGCCAGCAGAGAAAAGCCCGGAGGCAGGGAGACCAGCTAGGCGAGTGTCGTGCTAGTCCAGACAAGCTGGAGTAGGGGCCTGAGGGCAGTGAGAAAAGAGATTCCAGAGACTGAGAGATGGCCGAGTCTTCCATAGATGGGGAAAGTACAGTGACACGGAAGCATTATGTGTCCGCAGGGAGAATACAGTGGACATTAGAGCGCAGTTTCTTCGCAGCTGTGTGTGCCACCCGAATGAAGTGCCCCCACTAGACTATGGGATATTACTTTGATAATCAATTGTCACTTAAACCATCATAGAGCTTTTGAAGCAAAAAAGAATGCTTTTCCGGGGAAACTGTTCTCTGAAGGACTTGACTGCTGAGTTTCTTTGATGTGTTAGAAATCACCCTCACTAATAAGAGTGTGAGCTACAGATTGGCTGGAAGAAACGTGGCCCCCTCCCATCCCCGGACAGGTACACGCATGCAGCCGTTGTAAGATTAGATTAAACTCCTGATTCTGTTAGTCATGGCCACAAAGCATGGGGGCCCGGGCAGGGCGAAGCCGCAGCTGTCTTAGCATGGTTCCTCTCGGCTTGCGGACCCCTGTTGGTGTGTGAAGCTACTGGTGACACTGTTGGACCAGAGCAGCTTAGATCCTGCTGAATCATTACCCTTTGATAGCCAAAGTTCTTATGCTCATTCTGGAAGAATCTGTATCAACAATCTAAAATTCCAGTTACGAAATTGTTTACAGATGGATTGGTGCTTGGACTAGCTCAGCATCAGGAGGGCCACATCCCCTCTCCAGGGAGAGAAAGCAGTCAGCAGCTCAGTGCCTTCAATAGTGTAATGTCTCTGCCTGCAGTTCCCAGAAGTCTGTTTTGTGTCTCTAGTAAAACACTTTTTTAACTTCCAGAAGAAGATAACGTTTTGTGACACAGTTATACTTCTGACATTGGACTTGGATTTGGCTAATCTTTGTTGGATGTCGGGTCCTGAATGGCACCCACTCAGTAGGCAGAGCCATCCCCGTCCCATAGATGAGGAAGCTGAGGCTCCCAGGGTCACTCAGTGTGGCTAAAGCCAGGTCCTTTTAGCATGAATTTTTACGAGCTATGTTAAAAATGTCATCAAAATTCAGGGGCCCTATCTCAATATTTGGGTGGAGTAATTAATTAAAAGAATCTCATTTTAAACTTATTTTTTTTCAGATAACCTCTTTGTGCCCAACCAGAATGGATACTATTGTCACTCTCAGACAAGTCTGGATAGAGCCCAGATTGACCTCAACGGTCGGATCCGTAATGGCAGCGTCTACAGTGCACACAGCACTAACTCCTTAAATAATCCACAGTCCTACCTGCAGCCCTCGCCCATGTCCTCCAACCCCAGCATCACTGGGAGCGACGTCATGAGACCCGACTATGTCCCGTCCCATCGGCACAGTGCCCTGATACCCCCGTCGTACCGCCCGACCCCAGATTATGAGACCGTGATGAAGCAGCTCAACCGGGGCCTGGTGCACGCGGACAGGCAGAGCCACTCGCTGCGGAACCTCAGCATCGGCAGCTCCTACGCCTACAGCCGGCCCGACGCCCTGGTCTACAGCCAGCCCGAGATCCGCGAGCACGCGCACTTCGCGTCGCCGCCGTCGGCGCCCTACCCGCTCACCCTGAATTACAGCTTCCACAGCCAGTCCCCGTACCCCTACCCCGCCGAGAGGCGGCCCGTGGTGGGCGCGGTCAGCGTGCCCGAGCTGACCAACGTGCAGCTGCAGGCCCAGGACTACCCGGCTGCCAACATCATGAAGACCCAGGTGTACCGGCCGCCGCCGCCCTACCCGTACCCCAGGCCCGCCAACAGCACCCCGGACCTGTCGCGGCACCTGTACATCAGCAGCAGCAACCCCGACCTCATCACCAGGCGCGTACACCACTCGGTGCAGACGTTCCAGGAGGACAGCCTGCCGGTGGCCCACTCCCTGCAGGAGGTCAGCGAGCCCCTGACGGCCGCGCGGCGCGCGCAGCTGCACAAGAGGAACAGCATCGAGGTGGCCGGGCTGGCGCACGGGCTCGAGGGCCTGCGGCTCAAGGAGCGGACCCTGTCGGCGTCGGCGGCCGAGGTGGCCCCGCGCGCGGTCTCGGCTGGCTCCCAGCCGAGCGTGTTCCCGGAGAGGACAAAGCAAGAAGAGCCCGAGGAGCAGGAAGGCTTGAGGTATGGCCACAAGAAGTCCCTCTCAGACGCCACCATGCTGATACACAGCAGCGAGGAGGAGGAGGATTTCGAGGAGGAGAGCAAAGCGCCCGCCGCGGCCCGGTGGCCCGGAGGCTGCGCCCGGGACCCCGCGCCCCCGGCCGGGCCGCTGCAGATCCTGGAGCCCCAGCCACACGGCGCCGGGCCCGGGCCCGGGGTGCTGGAAGCCCAGCGGCCCAGGAGGGACGGGCTGCTGACGCCCTCCATGTCGGAGTCCGACCTCACCACGTCGGGACGGTACCGCGCCAGGAGGGACTCTCCGAAGAAGAGGCCGGTCTCAGACCTCCTCTCTGGCAAGAAGAACGTCGTGGAAGGCCTCCCGCCATTGGGGGTAAGCGTGATCACATGTGCCCAGGCTCCGAGTAACCTGCCTTCTCGACATCAGCTTGTCTTTGACGGGTCACTTCTGGTGCTTTCCAGCTTTTTACGTTGTTCTTTTAACGTTTTTCTCCCCCCACCCTCATGTTACTCAATTTTTGACTGTCTTTGAACACACTCAAGTTTATCTATGGGAATAATGGAGATCAATTAGAATTTTAGTGGTTTTGCTGGATGAAGTGAAAAGGTAAATGTAGGAGGCTTTGCGGAGTGGAATGGAAAGAGTGAATGACATGTTTTAGTAATGTGCTGTTCAGAAAAAGGAAGTTAAGACTTCACGACTTCAGCCAGAATTGCTTTGTTGGCCACCCATTAAATAAACGCGGTGGTGATGCAGCACCCGGGGCAGCATTTTTCAGTTCGCCCAAGAGCTGTCCGTGAGAAGCATGCAGGGATGTGTTCTTAATTCTTTATGTAATTCTCAAGGTCAGAGTCTGTGTGGATACAGCTTGACTATCTTGGTGCTGACCTCTGAGGACTGGAAAGTGATTCTAGAGTTGGGAAAGGTGGCACTTTGTCAAGATAAAAACCCGCAGACATCCACGTCTCTTTAAAAGAAAGATTTAAGTGAAGTGAGAATTCAAGGAAAGTCCCTTGTAGAAAATGCAGGTCTTTAATATTTGGCATAATAAATAAGTATTCATTAAGTACTTCTTACCTATTTGAAGCAAAATATAAAAAAGCATAATCACATCATTTCTAGCTGCTGTTCTCAGAGCATGTACCTTGTGCAGAGCACTTTCTGTGCTCTACTGCATCCAATTTTTATGATAAGCCCGTCATTATGACCATTTTACTAGGAAGAAACAGACTTAGATATTAAGTAATTTTTCCAAGGTCGCACAACCAGTGAGTGGCTGATCTCAAATTTTAAACCCATGTTTATCTCTGCAACCTGTCCTTTTCTTTCTGTACTGTTCTACGTTGAAGTAGAATGTATCTAATATTTAATCAACTAATAATTGCTTGTTGAGACCTTGCTATGCTGTCTTTCACTGAAACTTTTTAACTGAATTCCCAACTTTTGACTAATGTCCTATGGCTTTGTCCCGAAGTGGGTCCACTCAGTCATTTTGTTGCATTGCTGAGGCCTTTGGCTCCTAGTGGCCCACACCCACTCCCCGTGCCCTGCACTCGAGCCAAGCCAAAGTAACTAGGGTATCCATTCTGTCTCCCAGTGGCTCCCAGTGTTCCTGGCCACTAGGGCTGTCCTCCCCCATCTCTGCTGGACTGCTTGCGCACACTCGAAGGCCCATCGCAAGTGTGTTTCTGGCCTAGCGTCTGAAATCCTGTAAGATACTGCAAACATTCTGATAAGTAGGGAAAAACTCACATAGTATTACAGTGTTATGAAAGAGGTTAACATACATAGATGAAAACTACTTACTAAAGTGCCATGGATTTAAATGTGCTTTCTTTTAATCAGCTTTAGGTTTGAATTTTAAGTTCAATTTTTCCTGGGGGTACAATTTTACTTACATGAACAGTAAAGGCTAGTGCCCCAGGTGCACCCACATTGAGCGTATAGCAGGGACAGGGCGTGGGTGGATTTTCCACAGTAACTCTACCTGACTCTCTGGGCTGGCCGGACAGGGCCATTTTAAAATTAACACTCTTCCCGCTGCATTAAGAACTGTCCCTTGTTTTTTATGTGTGACCCAGGTAGTTTCCCCATGTGATATCTGTTTTGTGTACAGCCCAGTATTCAAGCTTATTTTATCCCCATGTTTTTAATAGGGCCTGATAGATTTAGCTAAATCTGAGCACTTTGATCAATTTGATTCTCCTGAAATACAAATTTTCACTCTCATTGACTTTTAAGGCCTATAATAGTAAAAAATAATGTGATTAAGTTATGCTTTGGGTCCCCTTCCTTTTGCTAAGGGACTCTGCTTACTCAAAGAACGTGTGTGGCAGCTGCGCTCAAGGGGAAGGAGTACAGGTCCTAAGAGTTAGAAACTCTAGGTCTGAGCCCAGACCCTGCAATTTTTTAGTTCTCTGCTCAGTGGGCAGGACCCTTCATGCATCAGAAACTCAGCTTCTACACCTGAAACACAGGGACAGGCATCCCTCCTCTGCCTCCTTGGTGACATTAAGTCCTACATGAGGTGAGGCATGAAAAAAATGCCTTCTGAATTATATGATTCCACATAACTGATATGGATGAATGATTTCATTGTTTTGACACTGATTACCTTATAAAAAGAGGCAGTCATGTGACCTAAGGCAAGCTATTTAATCTCTCTGTGACTCAGTTCACATTTGTAAATGAGATGACCCCAGAGAGTTGTTGGGGGAATAAAATGTAGTCCTGGCACATTGAAAGTGCTCAGTCAATATTAACTTACTGCTGTGAGGTTGCATCAGACATTTAACTTACTGACTTTCTAAGAGTTGAAGAGGCCAACCCCCTACCTATATAAATCCTCTGACCCTTTCATAGTAACATGGGTTGTCATTATCTTGTTTGATTGTTAACAACAAATATACTAATGTGAGTTAAGGTTATAGAGGTTTAGTATTATATTAAAAACAGTGAAATAAATTGCAGACAAGGAGGAACATTTTAGACTTCTCCACCTATCTCCACCTCCAGGGACTTGATCGTTATCTTAAAGGCAGACTGGTTTGGGTGCTCTTACATCTACATAAAGACTTTCTTTTTGTACCTTTTAGTCTCGTGCAGTGATTCTCACATAACAAATTACTGTGCAGGTTATACATTTAAAACCATGTACTTGTACTCTAAGAACTAATTAATAATTATTTGAAGCTAGTTTTGACTATATGCCACCTTCTTCAAATACTGGCTTTTGCACTGATCTTAGACACAATCAACTTTATTCTAGCATATCAGTGTGGGCATTTTGAGTCATTTTCAGGCAGAGAAGCGCTAGATCCAGCTCATTCTAGCTGGCAAGAGCTGACTGTTAAATTTTTAGGAATCTTGTGAGCCAGTTGATTTCACATTGGTGGTTTGAATTTGGCTGTGATGGGAGTATTTACACCATGGAAATTGGCAACTTCTGATCAGAACTTTTTCCCTCTGGAGCCAGTTGTTAAACATTACCAGCACGTCACTGTTTTCTGCACATGTTAGACTTAATGAAATTTTAGCCTAAATAGGAACCTTTTAATCTGTGTGTCAGTGTGTGAGTGTGTCTGCCTCTCTTTCCGTCTAGATGAGGCTCAGGGGGGAAGGTGACTTGCTGAAGGAAGTCAGAGGCTGGATTTTAACCCACGACTCTATCCATTCCTAGTCTAGTTTGTATTACCTAGGAAGCTCGTGCTCAAATGTGAATTATTAGCATAAAATTCAAAAATTAGGCCAGTTAACTTTTCAAGTTAGGTGCTGATCATATTCTCTCATAATAATGGCAATCTTATAGCACTTTTCCCCCCTCACCAAAATACCTTTTCCCTTTGCTCTTGTTCCATTATCTTGATCTTGGGGTTTCATGGCCTTGTCTAGGCTGGGAGAGTTGGAATAAAGCTGATTTCATTTATGAGACAGAACAGAGAAAACCATTTTTTCCCCATATTGGGGCTAGTCATTATTATGGCTTTCAAGGAGGTGTAGAATATCCAAGGAGATTTAGCATTCTTTTTAAAATTAAAGTAAATGAAATAATTTATTTTTTTAGAGATGCAGTCTCCCTGTCTCCCAGGCTGGAGTACAGTGGCATGATCATAGCTCACTGTACCCTCAAGTTCCTGGACTCAAGCAGATTTAGCATTCTTATGCTTATTTGCTTTAGAAAGGAAAATCATGAGCTTTAACAATAACTTGTTTTCAGGAGACAGCATTCTGTTGATATACCTTATCCTCCTGGTGTCATGATGGAGATTTTACCCCTGGTTTATTTTCTTGGTTTAAAATGTGGCTGGTCTGAGAGATATAGGGATCCCTGACCCAGGCCACACAAGTCTGCAATAGAATGTAGAATAGAGTTTGGGAAGGCAGTACACAAAGGGAGCTATTGAAGAAAGCATTTAATTTTTTCAGAATGGTTTGAAGAATTTATGTATTTTAAAAATTACAAAAGCTTTTACAGTCAAGTGATTGCATTTAAAAGCTTTTTTTTTTTTTTTTTTGTGGACTACAGCTGTTTTTGTCTGTGTGTGTGTGTGTGTGTGTGTGTATATATCTTGTTTTAAAAGGAATGCTGTCTGCCTGGGCCTCACCTTTCATTACAACAGAGCCTTGTAACCAATTGCGTTTCAAAACCTTGTATCTGGAAGACTTATCAGGGCTTTGGCCTTGAAAGGAATGTCTTCCTCCTAATGTTTGCTAAGCAAATGATGTGTGAAGGAGTGTAATCTCTCTTGCAGTGGCAAAGGAACACACTCCCTGTGTCTGTTTCCCTCTTTGGTCTATTAATTTCTTGTCAAAGGGGTTGTATTTTTGTATATTTCATGTGTACATACAAATATTTTTATAGGGAATGAAAAAGACTCGAGTAGACGCAAGAAAAATTGGTCCTCTTAAATTGGCTGCCCTAAATGGACTCTCCCTGTCTCGACTGCCTCTGCCCGATGAAGGGAAGGAAGTACCTGCCAGAGCGACGAATGACGAAAGGGTACGTGTGGGACGCATGGGGCTGTGTGCAAGTGGCAGATACTACAAAAATACCTGCGTGAGATTTTGGCGAACTTGCTAACACGATGTAATAATCATAAATGGGTACTAAGGAATTTTATACTGTGGGCCTCAAAATTGGGGCAAGTGTATAACTAATGTCCTAATTGATAATTTCAGGCATGAATGTTGATTTTTTGTTTCTTAATATTTTTCTTTACCTTCTTATGAGTATATATAGGAAAGGAATAACTACTTTCATTCCAGACAACAGTTACTAAATTTTTCAAAGGTTCGTTTGTAACTGAGATGTATTTTCTATAAGCGTTTATCAAAAGCACACAGGCATGAATTTGTTTTACAACTGGATCCCCGAGACAGTTTCCCATATTTCCTACCACTTTCAGTCTTTCATATGTCATATATCATAAGTTGAAGCATTTGTTCAAAGATGTTGGAACTGATTATCCTTCCTGTAGATTTACTGTTCTCTAGGAGAATTCTGTTTGTTGTAAAGGTCACAAAATTGACCACAGATTTAGAGACGAATTGGACAAATTGCTTTAGGCCAATTTTTAACTTTAAACAAAATTTTGCAATATAGTTCTCACCAACAAAATTATGTCTTTGTTCTTTTAAATCGTGTCGTTGTGGCTTCTTAACATTTAACTTTGGTTTCACCTAGAATTTTCAATATTAGATAATGCTAGACTTGAAGCAGAAAACAAGATTTCAAATGTGCAATCAAAATGCAGCTGTGACGTGTGGCTATCCTCATATTATCTCACATATTCTCTTCTACAGTGTAAAATTCTGGAACAACGGTTAGAACAGGGAATGGTATTCACAGAATATGAAAGAATTCTTAAAAAACGGCTAGTTGATGGTGAGTGCTCAACAGCACGACTCCCTGAAAACGCAGAAAGAAACCGATTCCAAGATGTTCTTCCCTATGATGATGCTAGAGTGGAGTTGGTCCCAACTAAAGAAAACAATACTGGTTACATCAATGCATCGCATATTAAGGTAGGAGGAAAGTGTAGAGTAATAAGCAGCACGTGCAGTTTTGATAAGTTACAAGAATGGTACGAATTGTGTTCATGTCTGTTTAGAATACATTTTAAAATTTGTTTTTATTCATTTTTTATTATTTTTTTAATAAACACCTTAGTTTTGAACCATTGTGATAAACTGTATTTATCACACCTGGGAAATCCACACACCAGTGCTGAAGTGTTTGTCTGACAGCGCCGGGGTCACGTCTGCTCTTTCCACGTGGTAAATCCCTCTGCCCCCAGCACTGCTACCAGGGCTCAGGGAGCACTTACCTGCCTGGCTTTAGAACTTTGTCCCTCCATGTCTGAAGACCCCTTTCGAGCTCTCAGGAGCCACTAAATTGTTAGTTTTGCCTTATCACATACCTAATATGCCTTTTTATGTAACAAAAATGTCTGGGCTTTTTTTGATGGTGTTCACAAAGGTTTTTACTTATGAAGGTGCTATCTGTTCTCTTTGTATATTCCCCATAATCATTTTTAAATATCATTTTGTTCTTTGAAGAAGCACTTTTTTCCTGGCAACAGTATAATGCCATTTAACTGGAGTAATATTTATGGTGAGAGATAGGGGCTAGTTTCATTTTTCTGCATATGGATATCCAGTTTTCCCAACACCGTTAATTTAAGAGGCTGTCGTTTCCCCAGTGTGCATTCTTGGCATCTTAACTGGGGTCAAGTTAACGCCCATTAAAATGGACAAGTGATGATTTACAACAGGTGGTTGAGTAAAGCCAGATGTTCTCTCTTCTCCATCATTGTACCCCTTGTTCATGCTGGCTAGATGCAATTCTTCATTTCTGGGAAGGAGAAATCTTATAGTGAGTAAATGTCCGTGGACAGGTGTTTTTCGTCTTTTCTGCGTTCTCTCTGGTGTGCAAGCAATATTTGATAAGAGAACAATCTGATACCTGAGGCTTTCTGAAGACCTGGCAGTCTGCCTATGAATGCCAATACTCCTTGCTGGTTTTTGGGAATTTATGCATGTTCCATTCTGTTTTTTAATATGGACATAATTTATTTAAAAACCAAGCATTTCTTTGGAGTAACTCACCCAGTCTTTTATGACTGGATGGATAAGAATTGAATAACACTGTAGTTCTATAGTGATATTTCAAAACCTTCAGAGGCAACCTGACAAATAGTGGAAAGACTATGAGTTGCAGAATTGGATGGGGTCTGACTCCTAGGTCTACCACTCACCAGTGGTAGGACCTCATTTTACTTATCTCTAAAGAAATGGTGATACCTACCCCATAGGCTTCCCTTTAGGCCTTTCCTCACTAGTACTCTTTCGCTGTTAATGACCTGATATTCACCTACAGTATCTGCCACCAAGTGGGTGCTCAGTGAAAGGATATGGAGCCGTGACTGGGAGGCTGGCAGCCCTGGGGGACAGTGTGTGTGGAACAGGGCTTGGCCATTATGGAGAGTGATCTTAACTCAGAAATCTAGAGATGAGACTGGGTGCTGTGTCTCACGCCTGTAATCCCAGCACTTTGGGATGCCAAGGCAGGAGGATTGCTTGAGGCCAGAAGTTTGAGACCAGCCCGGGCAACATAGCGCAAGACCCCATCTCTACAAAAAAATTTTTTTTAAATTAGCTGGGTGTGGTGGTGGCATGCCTGTAGTCCCAGCTACTCAGGAGGCTGAGGTGGGAGGATTGCTTGTCGGCTATGATTGTGCCATTGCATTCCACCCTCTTAAAAAAAAAAAAGTTTAGAGATGAGACTACCTTAGATAGGAAGATAGACTTTTTTCCTAGAAATCTGACATTAGCTTAGGTTTTTAGCTTAATTGCTAAGGTTTTTCCAACATGCTTAGGATTTCATGAGGGGAAACGGTTTAAAATTTGGGGTACAATGATGTTGATACTATTTTTATAAGAAGAGGAGCCATAGCAGCAACAACAGCTACTCACCGAGTACTTATGTGCCAGGCACTATTTATATTGACTCAAATACAACAGCCCTTAAGGGCAGGCAATATTTTTATAAATGAGAAGTGAGATTCAAAGAGGTTAAGCAGATTGCCCCAGTTACGTAGATATTATGTGTCTTCACTGTACATAAATTTATAAAGATGTCAGTAATGGACGTTGTATTGACAAGGGAAAAGATTTAAAAGTCCTTCCTTACTCTGCTGAATATTTTAGTTTACTTTTTTAGTACAACCATGAATGCATACATGCATATATCATATACACACATAGCAATTGTTTAACCTTTCCTAATTTCAGGTCTCTGTCAGTGGAATTGAGTGGGATTATATTGCCACGCAGGGACCATTACAGAATACCTGTCAGGATTTTTGGCAGATGGTGTGGGAACAGGGAATCGCAATCATAGCAATGGTGACAGCAGAAGAGGTACGTACTCATTTCTCTTAACTGATTTTGCTCAGCTTTCGAAGAACAGTTACTATAGTCACCTAGAGTCCTGACCTTGAGGGAACAAGTCAGGGTAGGATTACAGTCCGAGTTGCAGATGCTGTCTGTGTGAAAGGGCGCTGTCGCTGGAGCTTGTGGTGTTGAATTGTACTTGTCTTTAACAGGAGGGCGGAAGGGAGAAGAGCTTTAGGTACTGGCCGCGACTTGGTTCCAGGCACAACACCGTCACCTACGGAAGGTTTAAGATCACAACCCGGTTCCGCACAGACTCTGGTTGCTATGCCACCACAGGCTTGAAGATGAAGCACCTTCTCACGGGGCAGGAGAGGACAGTGTGGCATCTGCAGTACACAGATTGGCCCGAGCACGGCTGTCCGGAAGACATCAAGGGGTTTTTGTGTGAGTGTCTTTGTTCCCAGGACAGCCTCCCCTGGAGCATTAAACAGAGAATAACTCTTAGGTTTCCGAAGGATTTTATGTTGTCTCATTTAAGCTTGGACTTGTTTTAAATTAAAGAACATAAATGTTTTGAGGGGGCTTAACGGAAGAAATTTGGAAGGTGTCATTTGAACATTGGAGCTCCCCCATTTTGTGGCTAGACGGGGGACGCCCCGCGGAGGCGATGACTCGCCCACAGCCACGCTGGCCCCTGGCGGTTGGCATTGGTTAGTCAGCACCCAGTGCTCTCGATCTGCAGTCCTCTCAGTCAGTGGAGAGAACATGAAAACTGAGTTGTTAATTTGATATGCTTTAATCCCTGAGTACTTTTCTATTTCATTGATTTTTCACAGCATACCTTGAAGAGATCCAGTCTGTTCGACGCCATACAAACAGCACAAGTGAACCCAAAAGCCCCAACCCTCCGTTGCTGGTCCACTGCAGCGCTGGGGTAGGAAGGACTGGCGTCGTCATTTTGTCAGAGATCATGATTGCCTGTCTGGAACACAATGAGGTGACGACTCTTATCCTAAGCCTGACCTTTTTTGGGTGGGAATAAGGCTGGGGAAGAGAGGGAAGTAATGACCTAAATAGCTCTTTTTGAACACATTTTCTTGGGACTGTGGAGGCCTCAAGATGTTATTAAGTGCTCCTTGCAAAAGGTTGTATCTTCTTAGAGATTCTCAGTACTTATTAGCATATTAAATACCATGAGCAGTCACATAATAAATGAAGCTGTTTGATTTTGTTTTACCCAGTGTTTTTCGAATTTGAGCTCAGAACTCCTTTTTCCTGGAATAACTATTAACTTTTCAAGGACAGTGAGTGTGGTAGCCTCCTGTGGGACGTACTGAGCTGATACCGACAGCACTTAGCACAGTGCGCTTTTGTTGAATCTTGGGATTTGGTGAGATGTGGTCATTTACATCCCACCAGATAAAGGCAGGGACCTACACCCAGGGAGTTTTGAAGACATAGTCCGCATGGACCTTCTATTTATGGTTAAAACGAATCAGAAATAGGCAATCACAGGTGATTTACAGAAGATGCTGAGGTAGAAAAGAGACTGTCTGCTAGCCAAATTTCTGCCAGGTCACCAGCTCTCCCCGTTCCTGCCTCTCCCCGGTCCTGCCTCTCCCCGGGGGAACGCGTTCCCTTCATCCTGGTTTCTCTCCTCCTAGGTGCTGGACATCCCGAGAGTGCTGGACATGCTGAGGCAGCAGAGGATGATGCTGGTGCAGACCCTCTGCCAGTACACATTTGTGTACAGAGTTCTCATTCAGTTCCTGAAAAGCTCCAGGCTCATCTAAGCCCTCACACTTGTTTTGGGGACCCAATCATGTGAAGCGTTTACAGCTAAAAAAAAAAAAAGAAAAAGTGCTTGCCTAACTCATACTTGCCCAATTCATACTTGCCGCCCCTCGACACGTGATCCAGGCAGTGCTACATCGGGACATAAATGGTGTGGTGTGAATGGCAGCGCACTGACGGAAATATGCAAAGCACAAGGCCGAAGAGGGGGTTTCTAGCCTGGGAGAGGTGCTGAAGGAGGACTTGGTTTCGAGGCCGTTGCCCTGCTCCGGTCTGTCCAATTTGCAATACTTGCACACATTTTAGAGATTGTATTTTGTACACAATTCTCTATTTTACTGAAGCTATGCTGGGCAATTCTGGCAATCATTAAAGCACATAGATTTCTATCTTAAACTAGTTTTTGATAATGGGATTTTATTTTATGACTAAAATATTTAGGGATTTTCTTAACAAGAAACCGAACTTTCCATGGGGATGATCCACAAATATGAGTGGTTCCCGTCTAACTTTGTATTTAAAACCATGTTACTATTATCTTTTGTTATTTTTAAAAAACTCTGGGTACTTAATGGTTTTTGTTACCAAACCGAAAACTATAAGGAGAATCTACAAGTGTTGTTCTGAAACATGGAAAGCATTTTTATATCCAGAAATTTTTTTTATCCTACAAATTCTATATAGTTGTACCTTCTTTTTTCCACACAGGAGCTCAACTCATTAAGGTACTGAAATGAGTCAGTTAATGTAAAGGAAAGTAAGGAATGAAGGCACATTATTTAAAATGTAAGAAAATAATCAAATTCACTATTTTTTCAGTATTATTCATAAACCTAAATGAGTTTGATTTCATTGGTTGAAAATGAAGTGAAAAACAATTGCCTAGGGTGGTTTCAAGCACTTTTTTGTGGAAAACAAATATGAGTTTTAATATATGTGTTGCTTTCTAGATGAAACAATAATGGACATTATTTCAGAAGGAATATTTTGGATGAGATAAGGATTAAGAGTACGTGAGATGAGTAGGACAAGAGTAAGTGGGAGTGTGATGGTAAATGCAGGGTGCCTTTGTTTTTACAAAAATGCAGTATTGTCTACGCTCAGACTGAGGTGCCGGGATGGAGAGAAGGGCTAGGAGGGTGGGGGCTGAGCCTGCAGCACTGTCCCCAGGGAATGCAAGGCCTGTCATTGTCAATGACTTTTTGTTTCCTGGAAGTTCTTCCACCTAAACCTGTATTTTTTTTTTTTCATACATAAGTTCAGGTTTATATTATCATTAGGAGAAGCCTTGAAGAGGCTTTAATAGTTTTCACCTCTTCTCCCAAAAGGACGGCCCAAATTTGTGGGGTTACCAGAGATTGCTGTGGTATTCAAGAGGATTTTATCTCCTGAATCCCCTAACTTCACCCCTGGGGTCAATTTTAGCTGTTTTGTTTCCTCTCCCCATCCCATTTAGGTACATCCTAATGGACAGAGCCAAGCTGAGTTAAAGGGGAAAGAGTTTCTTTGGCCCCAGGCTAAGATGGGCTTGTCACACAGTTCCTGTTGAATAGGTAAGGACTAATCTGTATTTTTAGCTAAGGAACCATCTTTTTCCTCCTTCTTAGGCAGTTTCCTTACAATGGAGAGCTTCTAAAATGTCCCATCTAGGGCTATTTTCCCAGTTTACAGTATTCAAGGCATCATTCTGATTTCCCATATCACTCCTAAGCTCTAAATGTTTGTCAGCTATGAAACCGGGTTTCCTACATACTGTGTGTGCCAGCCTAACTCTGATTTACCCAGAAACCCACCACCTAAGAGGGAAAATAAGAAGATATTAATGAAAATAATATTGAAAGTGGGCACACATCTCATTTAGGAACAAAATATTAATTTTAGATCTAAAATACTTTTAAAGGTCCTGTTTAAAGAACAATAGACCCAAGTAAAAATATTTAGAAAGAGCTCCCCAGAAGAATGGAATAAGAGTTTTATGGTAATATTTCCCATCTCAACACCATATAAAAGACAGCAATTTTTCTGATGCTTTTCTTCCAATGGTACTTTTTTTTTTTTTTTGTTGTTGTTGAGACAGAGTCTCACTTTGTTGCCCAGGCTAGGGAGTGAGTGCTGTGGCGTCAGCTTAGCTCACAGCAACCTCAGACTCCTCGGCTTAAGCGATCCTACTGCCTCAGCCTCCCAAGTAGCTGGGACTACAGGCATGCGCCACTATGCCCGGCTAATTTTTTTATATAGATTTTTAGTTGTCCATATAATGTCTTTCTATTTTTTTAGTAGAGACGGGGTCTCGCTCAGGCTGGTCTCGAACTCCTGATCTTGAGCGATCCACCCGCCTCGGCCTCCCAGAGTGCTAGGATTACAGGCGTGAGCCACCGCGCCCGGCCCCAATGGTACATTTTTTAAAAATGCTTTTCTGTCAGGTTTAAACATTTTGAAGTGTCCCATTGACAAGAACATATTGTAAAACAAAAATCTAATTAAAGAGTAATATATGGTATATTTGTGTTCCTGTTGTAATAATTTGATAAGTAAATTTTTTAGGGCAAAATTACACTGTTTAAATGTCGCTCTTAAAATGTCACATTTGACATTGCTTCTAAGAGCTATGTAATTTTAAACTTTTAATTCCAGTTAGCGAATGTGAAGGGATTTCTGAGTAAAAATCAATCTATGTTGCTGGAGTTTGAAATGTGATTTTTCAAGAGCAAAGTGTGGAACATTGAAGTTTCATAGGTTTGTCATTTCTGAATTAAGGATGTTACTGTTTGCCAACTTATACAATGCTTCATGTATCTTAGTGTCTTTTAGTTCCTGAATCTTAATTTCATATCAGAATTATAAAAATGTACATTTCCACAGATATATTATAAACCAGTGTTTTCCACTGATCAATTTTGATATCTCTGGCATCAGTTTTCCTGATTAGTGGAGTCTTCTGATGAAATATTTTGGTTGATAGCTTTGAGCACTGAAAGTACTTATTTTAGAATATCATTTGGAAAGTTAATTGCAGTCATTATTATTTTCTTCTGGAACATCTACTGTGAAGTATTCAGAAAGCCCTAGAATTTAGTCTTTAAAATTCTTTGGCAGGATTAAAACAGAAGCTGGGCCTGTACTTCCTTAGAAACTTCCAGAAAGCAAAGCAATGTGTAGCTAGAAACAGAGGCAGGAGGAGAATGTCGTGGTGTGGCACTGAGTGGTGACAGCAGGGCATGGCCAGTTTTTCTGTGACGCTTTCACCGTCAGAAGAAAATAGTCATTTCAGATAGGCTGATATGTTAATGTTCACAATACTGAGAGAATTTAAATATTTAATATACAATTATATATATTAAACTGGAGGTTAGCTGCAACTTACCAAGAATGGTTTGAGATTTACAAGAACAAATGGAAACAGGAATTGTTGTTTATTGTAAATCGTCTCTTAAATTGGACTTTTTAAAGGAACTCTTTTGGATAGAAATTTAGGGGAATTTGCTTCCCAGAAAGAAGATTTCATGCTGAACAAGCTAAAACTATCCCTTTCCAGTTTAGTTTGCTTTACAAAAAGAAATTACAGGGAGCTCTTATTTTAAGCCAAGGGATAGACTTTTCAAAAGTGGAGTAATAGCTCCATTAAGAATTTGCCTGGGAAAACGTTTCTCAAAAGAATACAAATTTTTCAAATTCCTGTCAAATTCCTGTCGACAAGGGCTCCATTTACCCTACTATCTATAATTACTTGTAGAAAAATGAGAAAAAATGAGGAAGTCCAGTTTAAAGTTTGCATAGGGATTTTAGAAAATACTTGAAGGGACCCTTGGATTATAAGTGGCATAGTTTTCTATTTCAGGTAGTGCCCAAATAAAAATGCTCTAAAGGTTCACTTGTATGTTGCATTTAAATGTAGTAATATTTACCCTCCTAAGTGATGCTGTGGGTGTTAACTTTTAGTTTGTCCCCCGCAAAGCTTATTCAAACCATAGGGGGCCTGAAGGGTAACCTGTGGTACAAAACCAGATTGCTATATGGTATTCTGGACTCCCGGAAAATATATGGCATCTTTTCTCCCTACTGCACTCTGGTGGTGAGATCAGAGAATAAATTCTCCCTGCTTCTGCCAGGCAGTGGCCCCTAAGACTCAGAAAGCAATTTAGGTCAGACTGGTCAGTGTTTCATGGGAACACTTCACAGAAGTGAATATCCCAGCATTTGTTGCTGGGAAGGAAGTTGAGTGGTATGTGGGTAAGGAACAGAATGGAGCTTATGATGAAGCAAGCAGGATGCTGCCTGTGAAACTGGTAAAGGATGGGCCAAGAAGGGAGTTTAAGGTCTGGGTCACTCAGGTGAGGGGAGAGCAGTTACCAGGGCAAATATTACGTAAAGGGTATCTCCAGGTCACATATAAGTAAAGTATGCCTTCACATCATTTTTCCAAAAATGTTTAAATTACATATGTGTATTTGAAAAAATACTTAGTTTTCAAAATTCTGGAGTACATCTAAACATTTTCCAACATTGATGGTTAAGAAAGAGATAGTAGCCATATACTTTTAAGTTATGCTTTAATGTATTATCAACAAGTACAAATGGATGACAAGACAGGAATAATTGTGTTTTAACTTATAACTGTAGAACTTCTAACAGTATGGCTGACGTACTGTTCCAAATTTCTGAAAATTACTTATTAGCTAGATAAATGTTTTGATCATTATTCCTTAACTTCCATTAAACCTTTTTGTGTTACGTAAAATAAGAAGAGTGTTAAAAATCTATAAAATCCCTCGACTTTGAATCTACAATGTTGTGTACCTGCACTGGCTATATAGCAGTACACAAATCGCATGATTGCAATGTATAAACCTGCAATTTTAACTGAACTGGCAGGTGGTTTTTAAACTGCAAAAAGACTACATACTTTAAGTTGTCAAATGTGACTACTACTGACATTTAAGTGTGCATGTGTATTTTAAATTTGTATTTTCTAGAAACTTGGTGAAACAAACATCTACAGTGTTCGCTCCTAGGAACATATCTACACTGCCGAAGAAATTCAGAAGGTTGGATTAATATCTAGGTTAGCCAGATTATGAATCCATTGAGCCTCAATTTTGAGGGTAGGTTGGTGGGAGTAGTACAGATTTAATAACTAGTTTTCGGTTTCTATCTGCTCATTCATCAGCTGAGAAAACTGAACAAATGAATGGAGAATATGAACTGAATCACTTATTTTAAATATGCTAAGAGACTGTCCAAATTTTTTTATCCTGGAAGTTTATTAGAAATCATTAATTTATGACTGAATGAGACAAATCTTTTGGTACTTAATATTTATTGAAATGTAATTTAATCTTAGAGTTAAGTGTCTTGAAAGGATTTTGGTAAGGTTTTGTAGTTTTACTGGAATAATACCAGTGCAACCCTGGTTCAGTCCAACAACTAGCCTGAAAAAAGTGAATATTCTCCAGAGGTGACAAATTTATTTCTAGAACAGATTTAATAGAAATGAGATTGAAAATACGAAACTTTAAATCCCTCTGAGTCAAAAAGTTAAAAGAAAAAAATGTAAGAAAAAATTCTATAATTTGCAACCATTTGGTAGAGTTCTACTGGGAGTTTTGTTTGCATGGTTTGGTTTTCGTGGCACAATATAGAAATTGAGGAGATAGTTATTGTGTAGGGATGATTCTTAATGTTTTCGAAAAATTTGTTAATATCAATTTAGACCCTCTCCATATTAGGTTTTTAAAATTTCTATATTAAGGGTAAGCAACTTAATTTCCAGTAGAATTGAGCTATTACATATTTATCAGCAGACTCAATTTCTAAGCATCACATTGAAAATGGGAGAAAAATTAAAATCTGTAATTATATCGAGACTTTTAAAAAACACGGATATAGTCAAACCTTACTGAAAACATTGGTACTGGGCTCAATGAAGTATTTTTTCTTTTTACTGTATTCTCAATTTTTTACATTAAAATATAAGATTTTTTATCATGCAGATGTTGTTACATGTTAAATGAATATTTTCTATGAAGTCATCTCAATGTTTTCATCTATTGTACTATTAAGAGGGAAAAATTTTGATTTATAACAGCTTTTTAGTGCAGATGAAGGAAGACTTACACTGTAACAAACCAGAAATTTGTCGTCTATTTCTGTGTTGGTTTTGTTTGAAGCAATCCAAACTCTAACCATAGTAAATTTAGCAAAGCATAGTTTAAAAAATCTAAATAGCAAGTCTATTTAAATAAAAATTCAAAAGAAGTTAATATGATTTAATATGCCTGAGAAACCTAAAACCAAAATTTGGAGAAAATTTTATGTGAAATACATTTTCCTAGAAAGTTGCCCTATAATTCAAGCAATGCACTGGGAATTCTACTTTTCCAAACTGATAGTATACATACTTATTTAGCATTTTCTAGTTTAAAAAGCAATTTTATGTGCCACTGTCTGATGGTCAATAATGTAAAAATGTATAATCAGAAAGTTAATTCTACATTTATTGGTTTGTAAAGGTGTGTACATTTAATGGACAAAAAAGCTTGAATGGTTGAATGTAATATATGTGAAATGAATATATTTTTGCCATGAAAATAAATATTTGAAGCAAGATATGATTTGTGTGAATATAATAGTGCAATTAAAGCTATTCTGCCTCTTTTTTCACTGTAGATTTTATTGCATAGAGGCATATAATTAAATTAGTCCCATTTCCCTATTGGATTATTTTTAATGATGTACTAGACAAGAAATACTTTTTAGTAGTTGCCAGTATGTCATCATACATCTCCACAGTAATCAATCACTTAAGAGTTAGAATGCATCTTGCCAAAACAGCCTGCTTCCATCAAGATATTTGTGGACCAATTAATACACTTGAATAAATATTCATGTACTTCTCAATAACTTCGCGGTGGGTTGGCAGAGCTCCTCATGTGGCCATCCCTGTAGTGGCACTTAATACTAGTTAGGTGTCCACTTTAGTGGGTTTGTTTTGGCCCAGCAGTGGCAGCATCATCTGGAATCTTGTTAGAAATGCAAAATCTTGGGCCCTACCCCAGATCTGAAAATTCTGAGTCAGAGGCTATGAGGATGGGCCCAAAATTTGCCTCAAAAAGTTCTCCAGGGGATTCTGGTACACATTAAAGTTTGAGATCTACTGTTTTAGTAATTCAAAAGCCATAGATG